>NC_073377.1:125629563-125717063 GCF_028641065.1 Leucoraja erinaceus | reverse complement strand
CTTGTTCAGCACATCGTCTCAATCACAATTGCAATTCCTAATGTGTTTTCCTATATCATTAAGCAGTGCATCATTCAGATCTTAGCAATATCACCCTCATGTTTTATTTGAAGATAGACAGAAAATGTTGGAGTAACTCAGTAGGCCAGGCAGCATATCTGGAGAAAAGGAACAGGTGACGTTTCGGCTCAAAACGTTCCTTCAGAATGAGGTTCAGGGGAAGGGAAACTAGGGGTGTGAAAAGGTTCAAAACAAATCAAAGCTGGCACCGATGACCAAGGTCTGTTGTTGGCTGTGGAAGAGGATAATAATGGGATATATGGATGGGAGCAGTGCAACTGACAGGATGACTAGGGGATGGGAGGGGCAGAGAGAGATGGAATGCAGGGATTACTTGAAATCAGAGAAATCAACATTCATTCCACTGGAGTTAGACTCAAAATGCTGGAGTAACTCAGCATTTTGGGTAAGTTTTGGGTCAGGACCCATCTCCACACCGTGTGCAGATGTGGCGCCGACAGACAAGAAGCCGAGGCAAAGAAGCCGGTCAAAGAATAGAAACAAGGCCAAAGCGCCAATGAACCGAAAGAGTCTGAAGACGAAACGCCTACTAACCGAAAGGGTGGGACGCCTAAACACCAACAAACTGAAAGGCTGCGTCGCCTAAAAGTACATATGTTGCAAAACGTACCTGAAGCGTCGCTGAAAATCTGTCCCAGCCCATGTGCGCGGTTTTGCCACCGTTTGGAGGGGGCGGGTTTAAAACGCGATTTTCCCTAGGCTGTTTAAATCGAGGATGTTCAGCCTAGTTAATTATTAATGAAAAGTCGCTGGAAGATTCCGTCGCTGTAGCTATTATTACTTTTAAGGGCTTTATCTAATTGTTATAGTAGTTTAAAAATTAACCTCTAAACCTGTGACCGCCGGCAACCGGCCGGATCTCATACAGGGGACAACAGAAGGTAGGCTGTTTATTTTTACATTAAAAAGGGCTTCTTAAGATCCCTTTATACAAAGTTTAATGTTGCGAGTAGCTAATTTGGGCCCCATTATATCCCGCAGTATTTTTCTGGGCATTTGAGGGCACAAATCTACCGCAATGTGAACGTTCTAAACCAGCGCGTTCACAGGATCCCACTAGAAAGCTGATTTAAATGGACTTTAATTTACAGCAATTGAACACTAAATTCCTTCCATTTGGCCTATAAATTAATGTAAATGAGATTTAAAAATCATGTTTTATTGTGAATTATTTGTGAATATTATTTGGAAACTTATGCTATTTAAAAATGTTAATCATTTATTAAGAAATGGATAGATGTTTAGATCTAGTAATTGAAGTTTGAAATTAGCTACAATTGGGTAGCTAACTAATTATATGCTTTAATTTCAGGTCATCCAAGTAAGATTATTTTATATTTGTTTCAGAATGCTTCAATCTATGATAACTGAAAATTTCATTCAGCTCTCTTAATTTTTAAGAAAGTTATGTGCTTTTGACTGTCCACGATCACAGCTTTTTTGTTATGTCCATAGAAAATCAATAGGGAACAAGATGCTAATTTCCGAGTAAGAAAATGGCCATAACTTTTTAAATACTTGAGATATGAAAGTGAATTAGGTGTCAAATTAAACTTCTTTTTATGCTTTATCTGATGGGATAAATTGCAGACTTGATTTTTTAAATCTCAAAATTTTGTAACATTGCTACTAAAAGCAAACTTACTGCGCGCCCAGGTGAGAAGCTGGACATGCCGCTTGCATCTATTCAAACTAGTGCGCTCAAATTGAAATCCCACATCTTTGCGAGGGAGGGATGGAATAGATGTAATCACCGGCTGAAACAAAGGCCGTTAAGAGAGGGAAATAATTCCACCAGTTAATTAACCGTGTTCCCGAATGTAAGAACGATTTATACATGTAATACATGATATACACCAGTTAATTCACCGTGTATAAATGTATATCATGCATTACATGTTTAAATCGTTCTTACATTCGGGAACATGGTTAATTAACTGGCGGGAGACGCTTCTTCAGACCCAAAGCCTATCTTATTCCGACTCTTTAGAGATGCTACCTGATCCGCTGAGTTACTCCAGCATTTTATGTCTATCTTCGGTGTAAATCAGCATCTGCAGTTCTTTCCTACAGTAGCTTTCTTGCCTAGTTGCCATTGTTAGTAAGATATAGCATGAGTTCCAGATCTAATGTATAAAGAAAAACATTGGGAAATTGACAAAACTTTGTTTTTCAGCCACTTCACCTTATATTTTGGAATA
Source organism: Leucoraja erinaceus (assembly GCF_028641065.1). NCBI lineage: Eukaryota > Metazoa > Chordata > Chondrichthyes > Rajiformes > Rajidae > Leucoraja > Leucoraja erinaceus. The sequence continues at coordinate 125,714,781 of NC_073377.1, read as the reverse complement.
AAACCCCTCGCCAATACACTTCTATTTCATTTTGTTTTACAAATTGGGATGTTGTTTCAAGATTAGAATGGGCTACTTGTTTGTGGGAATCTCATAAACCTCATACATAATGGACTAAATTGAACCTTGTGACTTTGGTCTGTTCAAGATGGCTTCTTACAAAGACATTAGCTTGTAAGTTCTACACTTGTCTACATCATCTGCTCTTGCATTTTGCTTCAGTCTGGTTTTGTGTGTAATCCCGGCATGCAACCTGTAGCCTCATAGCAATGATATATACTGCCCTCTACCACTACTCTCTAGCAAGGAGATCATTAAGTGCAGAAGAGTTGGCTGGAAACACCACATCTAAAAATGATGATGTGTCAGCCTAGTAAAGCTATTAGGCAGTACCGCCTGCATGCAAACGAACAAAACCAGCATGAAGTAGATGAAGCTAAATGATCTTACAACCAAACAGATCAGGTTGAATCTTTACAGTGCCACCACATATAGTTGTGATTGGTAGCAAACAATTATGCTGTTAACAAGAGAAGGAGTTCTCCAAGAACATCCCCACTCTCAATAATAGCAAGTCCCAGTGTCAGAGTGCTAAAGAAAATGTTGAAGCAACCACAACCTCATGCCAAATAAATGATCAATTTTTGGCTATTTCCTTCTGGAACTTCTGGAGGGTGGTGAATCTGTGGAACTCATTACCACAGAAGGCTGTGGAGGCCAAGTCAATGGATTTTTTTAAGGCAGAGAAGGATAGATTCTTAACTCAGCGGGACAGGCAGCATCTCTGGAGAGAAGGAATGGGTGATGTTTCGGGTCAAGACCCTGTTCGATTTAATTATTCATGCCTTAACCTGTGACCCAACTCGTTCCTGCGTGCAGCAAGACCAAGACACCATTCAGGCACGGGCTGCTAAATGGGAAGTAACGCGTGTGCCACAAAATTGCCATATAATACAAACGAATATCCAATCACCTACATTAAATGGCATTACTATCACTCAGTTTCACTCTCTTGACCAGAAACTTAGTTGCACCTGCCACTCTTTAAATGTTGCTGTTAGTTATTGATGCTGGGTCATGCACCCCGTTATGCTTTTTCTCAAGCCAGTCCGTCTCAAGCCAAGCACAGGAAATCTCCAAGTAATTTGTCAAGCTCCTGATTGCTTTTCTCTTTAGGTGGGCCAGATTTAAGATTTGTAGAGTAAATCAAGAAGATTTATCTGGACAAACTTGGGAAGATGAACCATCCATCAGGAACTAGCTCAATTTGTCTCACTACATGACAACAAATTGGAGGAAAGACACAAAATATCTGTCCCTGCAATCAACTGAAGAAGGGTCCCATCTCTAAACGTCACCTATCCAAATTTTCCAGAGATGCTGCCTGACCCACTGAGTTATTTGAATTTTGTCTTGTTCCTCCAATTAAGCTTTTGTTGGCCTGTAGTGGGATAAATTGAGTTAATTCCTGATCGTTGAAACTTGGTTCACCTTCCCAAGTTTGTCCAGATAAATCTCTTTGAAATACTTGCGGCCCGGATTATTCAGGTCCCGACCCGAAACATCACATTTCCATGTTCTCCAGCTATATTGCCTGACCCACTGAGTTACTCAGCATTTTACATCTTCCCTTAATAAACCAGCATCTGCAGTTCTTTGTTTCTACAAAAGATTAATCCGCATCATTTATACTGTTCGACGTAATTACCGATCAAGAACAAACACGGATATGGCATTCAATATCAATAGGAGGAGAATTGACTTTGTAAGGTGGTGTAATATGGATAAAGCACCTTGGCAGCCATCAGTTTTTATTTCCAAAGACTTTAATGGAATTCAAGATCCATCCGAATAACTTCTATCAAACTGAGGGGCCAGACGGAAATAGAAAGCTGCTGCCATAGTTTGTTTGAACATATTGCCACTGCATGGCAGTAACGTACATTGCATTGATTTATAGCATTACTGCCCTGCTACCTTGGAGCTGGTAATTCATAAAGCAGGCTATTTGGCCCATCCTGCTCATACTGATTCTATCATGGAACTACCTAATCAATTCCAATCTTCATCTGCTTGCCAATTATGTTTTTTTTTAATTTTGCTGTCAAACATTTATTCAATTCTATTTTAAATTTACTATTAAAATTAACAATACTATCATTTCAGGCAATATGCTCTCAATCATGAAAAAAATGTTTTATTGATTTTGACAATCATTCTAAAGGTGTCCCTTCCAGTTAATGATCCTTCTACTATTTAAACAACTTCACCTTAATTATATTATTAAAACTTTTATTTGAATAATCTGCACCCAACCTTAAATATTCTAAGGAGGACACCACTTTTACACAAAATGTGGCGGGTGTATGGAACGAGCTGCCAGAGGAGATAGTTGAGGCAGGGAATAATGATGGTATTATTAATTTTAATAGTGAATTTAAAATATATTTGATTAAATGTTTGACAGCAAAATAAAAATACAACATCATTGGCAAGCAGATGAAGATTAGAATTGATTAGATAGTTACAGATAGAATCAGTATGAGCAGGATGGGCCAAATGGCCTGCTTTATGAATTACCAGCTCCTAGGTAGCAGGGCAGTAATGCTATAAATAATTTTCCAATGTTCTATGAGCTCAGGATCAGTTCCTGTGGATTGGAGGGTAGGTAATGTTATCCCACTTTTTAAGAAAGGCGGGAGAGAGAAAACGGAATTATAGACCAGTTAGCCTGACATTGGTGGTGGGGAAGATGCTGGAGTCAATTATAAAAGACGAAATAGCCGCACATTTGGATAGCAGTAACAGGATCGGTCCGAGTCAGCATAGATTTACGAAGGGGAAATCATGCTTAACTAATCTTCTGGAATTTTTTGAGGATGTAACTAGGAAAATAGACAAGGGGAGTCAGTGGATGTAGTGTACTTGGACTTTCAGAAAGCATTTAATAAGATCCCACATAGGAGATTAGTGGGCAAAATTAGGGAACATGGTATTGGGGGTAGAGTGCTGACATGGATAGAAAATTGGTTGGTAGACAGGAAACGAAGAGTAGGGATTAACGGGTCCCTTTCAGAATGGCAGGCAGTTACTAGTGTGGTACCACAAGGCTCGATGCTGGGACCGCAGCTATTTACAATATACATCAATGATTTGGATGAAGGGATTCAAAGTAACATTAGCAAATTTGCACATGACACAGAGCTGGGTGGCAGTGTGAATTGTGAGGAGGATGCTTTGAGAATGCAGGGTGACTTGGACAGGTTGGGAGCGTGGGCAGATGCATGGCAGATCAATCAATCAATTAGTTTTATTCGTCACTTGCACATAAAGTGCAAGTGAAATGAATTTGCCAGCAGCGGTACAATGAAAAAGAACACACAAAAACACAATCAAAATTTAACACAAACATCCACCTCAGCATTCATCACTGTGGTGGAAGGCACAAAATTTGGCCAGTCCTCCTCCATTTTCCCCCGTGGTCGGGACCTCCACCCTCCGCAGCCACCGCTGCGAGCATCCAGATGAGTGAAAGTCCAGGTAAGTCCTGAATCGGTGCCTCCCCACCGGAGCAGCGGCTTCAGGTTGGTGTAGGCCGCAGGCCGGCAGTCAAAGATTTAAAGTTCCTGCCATGCCGCAGCCAGAAGCACCGCAGACTGCAGGGCCGGTGGTCGAAGATCCCCTCCAGAGGTCACCGGCGAGGGACCCCGCTCCTGATGGTAAGTCCATGCCGTGCCCGTGGTAGAAGTAAGCCGCTGGCCAGCGTTGGGAGCTTCTTCTTCGTCTGGGTCCCCAACGAGGGATCCCAGGCTGTGGACGCCGCGCCAGCTGGAGCTCTGCAGACCGCGGCTTCAGGCTGCCGTGGGCCAGCGAAATGGAGTGCTCCCCTCCGGCGAGCCCCAGCGAGGGCTCGCCCGCTCCACGCCGAGATTCCGCACTGCGCCCGCAGCAGAAGCCCCAGGCGCGTCTCCAGGAAAGGCCGCACCGATCCTTGCTGTTAGGCCACGGGGGAGGTGACATGGAAAAGGTCGCCTCTCCGTGGAGGAGGTGACCGAAGCGGTTCCTCCCTTACCCCCCCACACCATCCCCTACACAAAACACACAAAGAAACATTAATAACAAACATTGAAATGTACTAAATAAACAAAAAAAAGTAGAAATAATGGACACGTTGCTGGCAGGGCTGCCGGCTTGCAGCGCCCCAACCGACCAGATGAAGTTTAATGTGGATAAATGTGAGGTTATCCACTTTGGTATCAAAAAACAGGAAGGCAGATTACTATCTAAATGGCGCCAAGTTGGGAAAAGGGGAAGTACAACGGGATCTGGGGGTCCTTGTTCATCAGTCTTTGAAAGTAAGCATGCAGGTACAGCAGGCAGTGAGGAAAGCGAATGGCATGTTGGCCTTTATAACAAGAGGAGTCGAGTATAGGAGCAAAGAGGTCCTGCAGTTCTACAGAACCCTAGTGAGCCCACACCTAGAGTATTATGTGCAGTTTTGGTCCCCTAATTTGAGGAAGGACATTCTTGCTATTGAGGGAGTGCAGCGTAGGTTTACAAGGTTAATTCCCGGGATGGCAGGACTGTCATATGCTGAGAGAATGGAGCAACTGGGCTTGTAGTTTGTTTAGTTTAGGAGTTTAGAAGGATGAGAGGAGATCTTATTGAAACATATAAGATTGTTAAAGGTTTGGACACGCTAGAGGCAGGAAACATGTTCCCGATATTGGGGGAGTCCAGAACCAGGGTCCACAGTTTAAAAATAAGGGGTAAGCCACTTAGAATGGAGATGAGAAAACACTTTTTCTCACAGAGAGTTGTGAGTCTGTGGAATTCTCTGCCTCAGAGGGCGGTGGTGCCGGTTTTCTCGATACTTTCAAGAGAGAGCTAGATAGGGCTCTTAAAGATAGCGGAGTCAGGGGATATGGGGAGAAGGCAGGAACGGGGTACTGATTGGGGATGATCACCCATGATCACATTGAATGGCGGTGCTGGCTTGAAGGGCCGAATGGCTTTCTCCTGCACCTATTGTCTATTGTCCATTGTCTATTGTCTATTGACTATTGACTATTGAAATGTTTAAGAAACAATTTGACAAGTACATGGATAGGATAGGTTTAGAAGGATATGGGCCTAAGAAGGATATAGGTGGAACGAGTGTAGGTGGGACATGTTGGTCGGATTGGGAAAGTTGGGCTGAAGTGCCTGTTTCCATGTTTGTGTGACTCTATGAAGCTTTGACACAGCTTCTCCCATCTCTTCATATGGTTGAATTGCTTCATCCCTTTCCAAAGGTATTGTATCCACAATTGCACAGAATATCTCCATCTGAGATTTCATAAAGGTTTACATAACTTCCTTGTGATCATGCTCTATTGTTTGCAACAATGCCTTTGATCGTGTTTGCATATTTACCAGCATGCACAACTTGTCCTACTTTTTTTCATGTGTACATGTATCCCTATATTTGTTCGATTCTACACTGTCTTCAAAATTTAGTTCACATGGATTATCTTTATCCTTATTTCCAAGCTGTTTTATTGGGCCCTTCAGTGCATTTTCTTTTACACCTATTTGCCTTAGTTATGCCAAAGTCTCTTACTTTCGTCCTCTTTTCTTGCACTACCTATTTAAATGTTGTATCATCTGCAAGTTTTTAAATTATTCATTGTACATCCAATGACAGATCAAAAATATATTACAATGCGCAATGCTCCCAAAGCAGACAGCTAGAAAGTGAAATAAAAATCATGTACTGGCTTTAATGTAATGAAACCTCCAAAGGTGCTTCCTCAAAACCTTCCTTTCACAACAAAGGTTTCCTTAGAAATTCTGCATCCACTCCTCCTGAACATCATTGGTTTTAATTCTGCTACTTGGACAATTACAAAGCATATTGGCAAATATATTTTTAAAGTCCATATTTGCAGCGTAATTTCATTCTCTCATTAATTCTTTCCACTACTATGTCATAAAATTGTTACTGACTTTCAATTATTGACTGGAATTTCTCAATTCCAACTTGTCTCTAAACGTTTCCTTATGACCAACAATAAACCTCCACTGCCCACTTCAGTCTGACAGTAAAGAACTGGCTCAGCCCACAATGGTGTCAGTGGTAACTCTTCATTATACAGGATTTACGATAGATGCTGACTGCAGAGCTGTTTTATGTGATGTCATAAAATGCTTCATTCTACCTTCATGCTCATTCAGTGCAAAGGACTTGAATGGATGCAGTCTGCCATAGAATCATGGATTGCTGTAATGATGATGACGGCCATTCAACCCACAGTAACTGTGCTGGCTTTTAAGAGCTATTCAATTATTCCAATTCACATGTCATTCCTCCATAAATCTAAATGTTCCTCATTCATGCATCAATTGAATTCAGCTTCTGAGGTGCTAATGAAGTGGCTTTCATCTCCTATTCTGGGTCAGCGCTTCAGATCATATGTTCTCAAAATTAAAATTTAGAAACTGCTTTTACACCCGAACTGAGGTAGATAAAAGTGCTGGAGAAACTCAGCGGGTGCGGCAGCATCAATGGAGCGAAGGAAATAGGCAAGGATTCGGGCCAAAACCCTTCTTCAGACTGATGTAGGGTGGGGGGGGGGGGGGGGGGGAAAGAAGAAAGGAGAAAGGAAGAGGATGAGCCCGAGGGTTGAAGGAGAGCTGAGAAGGGGAGGAGACAGCAAGGGCTACCGGAAATTGGAGAAGTCAATGTTCATGCCGCTAGGGTGCAAACTACCCAAGCGGAATATGAGGTGCTGCTCCTCCAATTTCCGGTGGTGCCCACTCTGGCCATGGAGGAGGTCCAGGACAGAAAGGTCGGATTCGGAATGGGAGGGGCAGTTGAAATGCTGAGCCACAGGGAGATCAGGTTGGTTAATGCGGACCGAGCGGAGGTGTTCGGCGAAACGATCACCAAGCCTATGCTTGGTCTCACCGATGTAGATCAGCTGACATCTAGAGCAGCGGATGCAATAGGTGAGGTTGGAGGAGATGCAGGTGAACCTCTGTCGCACCTGGAACGACTGCTTGGGTCCTTGAATGGAATCGAGGGGGGAGGTAAAGCGACAAGTGTAGCATCTCTTGCGGTTGCAAGGGAAAGTGCCCGGGGAGAGGGTGGGAAGGGTGGGAAGGGAAGAATTGACCAGGGAGTTACGGAGGGAATGGTCCGTAAACAATGGGGGGGAGATGGGAAGATGTGGCGAGTGGTGGGGTCACGTTGGAGGTGGCAAAAATGACGGAGGACTATTTGTTGTATGTGACGGCTAGTGGGGTGGAAGGTGAGGACTAGGGGGACTCTTCCCTTGTTACGGGTGTGGGGATGGGGAGGGAGTGCAGTGTTAAGGGGTATTGATGCACTATTGGGTGCTTTTTCAAAACAATAACTGGGCAATGCTTCTGATTTTTGAAAGAAACAGTCCTGAGGGGGGGAACAAGCTGGAGACTGGGTCTTACAGGATGACATTGGAGATGAAGGAGGTGGGCAAGAGGGAGGAGCAAAAATAGTCCAGCTTTTGTTGCAGATTTTTCTTGTCAAGATTGTTTTTTTGTATCACTTACAGCTCATTTTGTAGCTCTGTCACCATGTTGGATGGCCACCGATTTTAGTCCCATTTCAAAAAAAGGTTGTGCTAACTGTTCAGAACAAGGCTGAGGGAGGGCAGACAATCCAAACTACAGATGCTGGAAATCGAACACTAAGGCACGAAATCCTGGAAATACTTGGACTGATGAAGGATCTCCGACGTGAGACATTCGCGCTGTTTCTCTTCGCACAGGTGCAGCCTGACCCATTGAGTATTGCCAGTAGGTTCTGTTTTTGTTGAGGGTTTGCTGCACTGTCAGTGATGCCATTTGTGTGTGTGGTATTTATACAAGACTTGTGAGATCACTCAAGTGGATGCCAGACATCCCACTGCATCATTTCAATGCATTTCATTGTCTCTGTACTGTACACTGACAATGACAATTAAAATTGAATCTGAATCTGAAATTGAATCTTTATCCTCCTGAAAAATTGTTATTCCTCAATTAACATTTTTTTAAATTGAGTGTTTGATCTTTATCATTTTGCTCTTTAATGGGAGTTTGCTGTCAGCATCTTAGTTCTCTATTTTCCCAATTACAACAGTAATTACACCTTAATCATACTTCATTGGCTGTGAAGCACCTTGGGATATCCTGAAAGAAATATGAAAGAAGACATATGCAGTTTTATTTTCTTTACTCAACTTTCTAAACTTTACAAAACTTTATCAAGGTATGAGGCCATCTTCTGAATGTTTTTGGATGTGAATAGATATCTAAGGAAATTGTACAGAGCGTTTTTAGTTTTAGTTTAGTTTATTATTGACACATATACTGACATACAGTGAAAAGCTTTTTGTTCTGTGATACACAGTCAAAGAAAAGACTATACATGGTTGCTATCAAGCTATCCACAGTGCATAGGTAAATGATAAAGGGTACAACATTTAGTGCAAGATAAAGCCCGATAAAGTCTGATAAAAGATAGTTCAAAGGTCACGAATGAGGTAAATAGGTCAGGGCTGCACTCTATTTGGTGAAAGGATGGTTCAGTTGCCTGATAACAGCCAGGAAGAAACCGTCTCTGAACATGGAGGTGATTTTCCAACTTCTGTCCTTGATTATGCTGGTGGCCTCACCGAGGCAGCGTGAAACATTTTATTTCCATGGAGCAATTAGAATCTATATTTGGCCAAATCCCACAATGATTAGGGCGTTGAAATGTGATGAAGACTGAGCATATTGTTCAGAATAGTTGAAAGGCAATGATGTTCTGCTACTGATGAAACAGAGGAAGTCACAATTAAGATAACCAAAAAGGTAACTATGTGGCCAAGGACAAGGTCTAGGTCTGTTGGCCATAAACTAAAAAAAATCAAGCATTGTCAGCTCCATAGACAGATTCTCTTGGACTTTTAACAGATGGTGACTGCATATGGATTTGAAATAATTTGGAAAAAGCTGTAGAATTGTTGGCAATCATCAGTGCATCACCTGTCATTGTTACAACAGAGTTAAGAGATAACACTAAAAGTAAACAGATGAATAATGCAACAAAGATCCAGCATTGGCAAGCAATATGAAATCTCATAATGTCTGTCCTAAGATATGGAAATATTTTGACTTGTTAGAATCAAGATTTTTTTCTTTCCATTGATGGTACGGATGTAAACTAAATTCACAAACTTTAGCTGGAACTCTATGGTGTTACAACATATAGAAACATAGAAACATAGAAACATAGAAATTAGGTGCAGGAGTAGGCCATTCGGCCCTTCGAGCCTGCACCGCCATTCAATATGATCATGGCTGATCATCCAACTCAGTATCCCATACCTGCCTTCTCTCCATACCCCCTGATCCCCTTAACCACAAGGATCACATCTAACTCCCTCTTAAATATAGCCAATGAACTGGCCTCAACTACCCTCTGTGGCAGAGAGTTCCAGAGATTCACCACTCTCTGTGTGAAAAATGTTCTTGTATCTACACTGTCCAACCCCTTAAGAATTTTGTAAGTTTCTATAAGATCCCCTCTCACTCTCCTAAATTCTAGAGAGTATAAATCAAGTCTATCCAGTCTTTCTTCATAAGACAGTCCTGACATCCCAGGAATCAGTCTGGTGAATCGTCTCTGCACTCCCTCTATGGCAATAATGTCCTTCCTCAGATTTGGAGACCAAAACTGTACGCAATACTCCAGGTGTGGTCTCACCAAGACCCTGTACAACTGCAGTAGAACCTCCCTGCTCCTATACTCAAATCATTTTGCAATGAAAGCTAACATACCATTCGCTTTCTTTACTGCCTGCTGCACCTGCATGCCTACCTTCAATGACTGGTGTACCATGACACCCAGGTCTCGCTGCATCTCCCCCTTTCCCAATCGGCCACCATTTAGATAATAGTCTGCTTTCCCGTTTTTGCCACCAAAATGGATAACCTCACATTTATCCACATTATACTCTATCTGCCAAACATTTGCCCACTCACCCAGCCTATCCAAGTCACCTTATATATGTTGTATGTGCTTCATTCACCGTGTGTTTGGTTCATACAAACACTGACATGCAGAACTCACTGCACAAGATTCACACCTTTGTGAGTACTGAATAAGATGGTCACTTCTCCATAGAAACATCCTTAGACAAAATAGTTCAATGCTTCTTTATTACCACATATGCACAGCACCGTGAAATTCTTTTGCACAACCAACAGATGCACAGTCGCCACATTTTGGTGCTGTTTACAAAGAAAAAGTCCAAAGTCCAAGTCTGGTCCACATGTTGGGAGCACTATCCAGGTAAGACCAGGCTGCGGCAGGCCCATGACCCGCATCCCTCTCCTCGCCCAACCGCCTCTGAGTCCCAGCCGACCTTGAAGGCTCCGGAGGTAATATCCCGATCCCTCTCCTACCGGCCGACTCTTCACATCTGTCATTACCACTGGCTCCCTCCTTGACTCTCCCCTTCACCTGTAAAAGAGTAGGGAGCGATGAGAAATCCACCAGGATGCATGCTCCCAAATTGGACAACAAATGGTAATGATGAAAAGGAGAGAATATCAGTGAGTTAAAACATGCGATGCTCACTTGTAATGAACACCTCCCTTTATACACTAACTAAGAACACCCAAGAAAAGAAAAATATTTCATCTTTTCTCTTTCTGCTTTAATTGCATATGAGAAAAAACAGATTCATGGAATTGGAGCAATGCTTCTTGAACTGTGTTGCCAATCATATTTATAAACATATTATTAATCATTGTTGAAATACATAGAATTATAGAATCGTATAGCCAGGGCCGGCCTTAAGCCGATTGGACCGATTTCTCCCAATTGGGCCCCTTCACTAAAGGGGGCCCCGTGTTAATTTTCCGTATTTCGTACAGAAATACAAATTTGCTTTGTTAAATAAAGATTAAAAAAAACATTCGCCAGACGGATTTTTTTACAAAACGAACCTGGATAACAAGGCGATCAAACACAAACGATTTGTTAACTACTACTGTAGCACTTGTTAACAGCCAGTAGTTAACAAGTAGTTATACAATGTGTCATCAATGCATCGATCTACATTCCTCAGTAAATGTAATTGTGTTTTGAACAAGTATTAATGATGCTGCGTTCCTTTGAATACAATTGACGCGGCGTCATTAATACTTGTTCAAAACACAATTACATTTACTGAGGAATGTTAGATTAATGCATTGATGACACATTGAGAATTTCTTAAAACTCACCATCATGATTGAGGGCTTCTTCTTGGTGAGCTTCTTGGTGTGCAGCAGGTTAGTCATTCAATTTACCTACCGATCCACGTTGTGTCTCCCTGTCTTTCGCTCTCTCTCCCTCCCTCTCTCTCTCTCTCGCGCTCTCTCTCCCCCGCTCCCCATCTCGTCTCCCTCTAGCTCTCTCTCGGCATTCCCGGAATCATTGATGTTTTGCGGTAGAGAAAAATGCTGGAGAAACTCAGCGGGTGAGGCAGCATCTATGGAGCAAAGGAAATAGGCAACTTTTCGGGTCAAAACCCTTCTTCAAACCCAGCCCAAAACGTTGGCTATTTCCTTCGCTCCATAGATGCTGCCTCACCCGCTGAGTTTCTCCAGCATTTTTCTCTCTTAGATTTTCCAGCATCTGCAGCTCCTTCTTAGACGTTTTGCAGTGACGGCTGCATCTGCGGTTCCTTTCTGTTGGGGGGGGGGGGGAAGAGTCCTGGCCCGTGGCGGCTCCTGATAAGTGATATGTTCCCTCCGCGGGTGCTGCCTTGCCCGCTGAGTTCCTCCAGCATTCTGTGTTTTTTGTTTGGCTCTGAAGTTGAAGGTGGACCCCCCTATGTCTACCTTCAACTCCCCGTCTGTGGTGGCTCAACGGGACGGGCAGGGGCTCTGGGGAGAGGGTTGCGTTTCTGGTCGAGATCCTTCTTCAAACAATCACAAGTACTCTCACCGACGAGAGTTCAGTTCAGTCTGAAGAAGGGTCTTCTCTCCAGAGTCGCTGTGCTGCCTGTCCTGCTCAGCTACTCCAGCTTTTGCCTATCTTCAATTTCAGAGTTAAATAACATTTCTCATGGGGGGCTTATAGCGTCTACCCCACCCCCACCCCTTCCTGCCCAACCTCAGCCTCACGGACCTTAGCGTATCCCTGGTTCCTAAAACCCATTTCCATCACTGATTGCAATATATATGTAACCACATTGTAGGTTCTACAAAGATTTTGATTATATTGAGTGGATGTTTCTAGATTAATTTATGGGAATTAAACATTAAATTCCTTCCATCCGCCATATAAATTCATGACAGTGAGATTTAAAAATCATGTATATTGTGAATTCTTGTGTGAATGGGATTATTGTATTGTATTGTATTGTATATCTTTATTGTCATTTCCTGAGTATTCGCATACCCAGAGGAAACAAAAAAACGTTGCTCAACCAGTGTCCATTCAGTGTGCATGAAAAATAAATAGAAATAAAAAATACATGTATCATGAACAAATTTAACACTCTACTAAACATTCAACAGGCGTTCCGACCGGCAGCGGCACAACAGTGGCTCTGCTGCAGTGTGTCCAGGTTGGGAGTTTGTGCGCGATACTTGGCAGGGGGCAAAGTCCATTTAGCAGTCTTATAGCCTGTGGGAAGAAGCTGAGGAGCATCCTGCTGGTTTTGCAGCTAATGCTCCTGTACCTCTTCCCAGATGGCAGGATGGAGAAAATGGCATGCGATGGGTGGTAAGGGTCTTTGATGATGGAGATGGCTCTGCTGATACATCTCTTCCTGTATATGTCCAGCAGGAAGGGGAGTGGAGCACCAATAATCCTGCTGGCGGTCTTCACTATCCTGTCTAGTTAGTGCCGTTCGTACGCCTTGCAGCTCCCGAACCAGGAAGTGATGCCGTAGGTCAATGTGCTCTCGACAGTCCCCCTATAAAAAGTCCGTAGGTGTGTAGTGGGGAGACCTGCTTTACGTAGTCTTCGGAAAGGGTGTAGTCGCTGCTGGGCTCTCTTGACCAGAGCTGTGGTGTTGGCCGTGGACGTCAGGTCATCAGACAGATGTAGTCCTAGGAACTTCATGCTGCTGACCCTTTCCACATCAGCTCCGTCGATGTGCAGAGGTGTATGGTGTTGTTTCCCCGCCCTCCTGAAGTCAACCACCATCTCCTTAGTTTTTCCCACGTTAAGAATGAGGTTGTGGGATTTGCACCAACCTGTGAGCAGCTCGTTTGTTATTTGGATACTTAGGCTAGTTTTAAAAATTATTCTTTTCTTAAGAAATGGAATCTACAGGGCATTCTTAATGGGAAAGTAGTGGGCAGAAAGCCACGTCATGCGTAGTTTGAAGAGCAAAAAACTTGTAGTTTACAATGCCAAAATTGAAACGTTGAGGAAAACAAGGTGTACAGAGTTGCTTAGTGGTTACAATCTGAGGAATATGATGATGCTACTGATTATGATATGCCAATGTACCAGCTAGCAACTGACCGTCTCCATAAAGACCTGCTCTATTGCTAGAAATTGTAATTTATTTACCTATCTGTTATGGGCTTACAGCATATAATACAATAATATTAAAGTTCTGATCTTGAGAATATCACATTTTTGAATTTTCAAGGCAGTCTGGGTGTTTATTACTATTTCCGTCACAACGGTCAATTTTGTAATTAACTACAATTAGGTAATTAACTAATTATATGCTTTAATTTCAGGTCATCCAAGTAAGATGTTTTATATTTGTTTCAGAATGCTTCAATCTATACTAACTGAAAATTTCATTCAGTTCTCTTGATTTTTAAGAAAGTTATGGGCTTTTGACTGTCCTTGATCACAGCTTTTGTGTTAAGTCAATGGAAAACCAATAGGGAACAAGATGCTAATTTCCGAGTATGAAAATGGCCATAACTTTTTTAATACTGAAGATATGAAAGTGAATTAGGTGTCAAATTCAACTTCTTTTTATGCTTTATCTGATGGGATAAATTGCAGACTTGATTTTTAAAATCTCAAAATTTTGTAACATTGCTAGAAAATGTACCTGCATCTTGGAGGCCGAAGGTTAGATTGTTAGCCAAGAAAAATATACTTTGTTATCCCTCAGTACAGCAACATCAAAGATGATGTTGTTGTACTGAGGGATAGCCAAATCTATCCCTCATTGCTAGCAGCTGATAGGAAGCGGCTGTAAAAGGACAACGGGGGGGGGGGGGCTGTGGGGCGGGGAGAGTTCCATTTACAGCATGTGGGTAGTCTGTCCAGGGGTAAAGTTGCGGGGAGGGCAGGAGCATTGAGAAGGAGGGAGTCGGCCTGGGATCATCCATCTCAAGAGCGGGTCAGCGGACAATGGATAACAAGACAGCGGGCGATGGAGCTTACTCCATATGTCAGTGCGAGTAACCTCAATTGGTCCTTTGTTCATGCTGACACAGGAGTAAGCTCCACCACCCGCTGCGATATTATCCATCACCCGCTGACCCACTCCTCTCTATGATCTATGCTCTTGAGCTGGTCCCCTCACTGTTCAGACGGAGAGCACTGCCAGAGGTGAGTGGGCCGGCAGGAGACGCTGAGATGGCAGTCGGTTCCGCTATCCGGTGATGGCAGGCGCTCGTAGCCACACAAGCTGCTTCCCTCCCCGGCCACAATGTGGTGGCTCCGCGCCCGGAGCGCCGTGGCAGCGGTGAGTGAGTGGGTTACTGGCATGAACCCGACCCCCTCCTTCTCAACGCTCCTGCCCTCCCCACAACGTTACCCCTGACTAGATTCCCCACACGCTGTGAAAGGAACTCTCCCCCCAATTGGTCCCTTGAACTAGTATAGTAATTCAATAAGATGACAACTGATTCATGTTGTCCCGGTGTGCTCTCGCTTTTCCCACCATCTTTGCACCTGCCGTCACCCTCCACCTCCCACCCATTCAGTAATTCAGAATGAAGGAGACTTGGAAGCCTTGGGCAAATTGAATTGTTATTTTATTTATTTTTATTTTTATTTTGACGGAGAGGAGAACAATCTGCACATGCGCAGTTTAAGATTTTTTTAAAGCCGACTGACTGTCATATTACTCACTCACGTGACTCATTTATAATTATTTATTTATATTTCTATGAAAATTGTTCCCAAGTGGGCCCCGCACCTCCTAAGGCCTGCCCTGGGACAGCACTGAAAAGGACACTTTTAGTCCACTTTGTTTCATGCCGACCTAGTGCTTATCTGTGTTAATCCCATTTGCCTGCATTTGGCCCATATTAACATTTCTTATCCATGTACCTTACCAAGTGTTTTTTTTTTCATTGCTGCCAGAGATCCCCCCCTTTCCCCTCTCAACTTGATTCAGATTCCTGATTCCTCTACCCTGGGTAAAAGACTGTACATTCTGCTATCTATTGGTCTCATGATTTTATACACCTCTGTAAAATTATCCCTCAATCTCCTGCACTCTAAGGAATAAAGTCCTAGCCTGCCTAACCTTCCCCTATAGCTCATATTTAGACTAATCAAAGAGTAGATGACATCTTTAATTTGTTACCAAATTGGCTCTATTTGGTCAACAATAAAACCGGTAGCGTGACTAATGGCAGTGCTAATGTTGACCCCTGGCTATCAGGTCCTGCTCTCCTTTGGGAAGTAAGATATGGACTGTTATGTTGAAATTGAGACTGGGGATGAAGTGGGGAATTTTCCTCTTCTAACCTCATGACCTTCTGACTAACATTGGTTCACTCCTCAAATCAACGGATATAATGCAGTCATATCTTGTGACATTTTGAATTGGATCTGTTACTCATCTCACATTTAATTTCTGCCCACATGATTCAAGTTATAAAGTCAAGAAATGTTTTTATTTTTTATTTTTTGTTCATGTCATAAGTTGCTCAGTCATAGGAACAGAATGAGCCCATTCAGTCCATTGAGTCTACTCTGCCACTCAATCATGGCTGATCTACCTTTCCATCTCAACCCCATTCTCCTGCCTACTCCCCATAACCTTTGACACCCGTACCAATCAAGAACCTGTCAATCTCTGCTTTAAAAATACCCAAAGATTTGGCCTCAACAGCCATCTGCAGCAATGAATTCCACCGATTCACTGCCCTCTGGCTAAAGAGATTCTTCCTTATCTCCTTTCTAAAGGTACGTCCTTTTATTCTGAGGCTGTGCCCTCTGATCTTAGACTCTTCCACTGGTAGAAACATCTTCTCCACATCCACTCTATCCCGGCCTTTCATTATTCGGTAAGTTCAATGAGGTATCCCTCATTCTTCTAATCTCCGCATATTGAAACATACAACATGGGTGCAGTAGTAGGCCATTCGACCCTTCGAGCCAGCACCGCCATTCCATATGATCATTGCTGATCAACCAAAATCAGTTCCCTGTTCTTGCATTTTCCCCAGTTTTAAATTTACCTTATCGGAGAAAATCAAAGCAAGCGAAGGGCACAGGGAAACTCCACAAAGGTCTGAAAAGTCTGAAGGGTCTCAACCTGAAACATCATCCATTCCTTCTATCCAGAGATACTGCCTGTCCAGCTGAGTTACTCAAGCATTTTGTGTCTATTTTCAGTGTAAACCAACATCTGCAGTTCGTTCCTCCACAAAGGCATCACCAGCTTAGTCAAGCCATGGGGTCACTGGAAGTGAACATCAGCTACAGTGCCTGCACTTTTCTCTTGATCGTTATTTCAAGCCATACTAACCAAGTGGGGCACATAGAAATTCATGACCTCATCTTAAAAGGGAATGGCAAGTTAGTTTCTATAGATGATACATGCATGTGCCTTTAATATAGTTACCTGATCACTACTAACCACTCCCCATATCACAAGTATAATTACAACCTCCCCACCCACATATCGCCCTCTAGTTTCCGTGACAGACCACGTACAGCTAGTGCTCTCTGTAAAAGTACAGTATGAATAAAATGAAGTAAAGTTACAGTGTGTCACTAACACTTCTTTACATGGTGTCATACCTCGTACCTTTGCGCCTCCTGTTTATCGGTTGATTATTTAATTTTGCCCCAGTTTTCTTCCCCCCCCCCCCTCATTTCCTCATTATGGCCACTTCTTGCCGCAAGCCCGATGTGCTCGTTTTCGATTCAGACATTGCCCATCGATGGGATGTCTTTAGACATGACTTCGACCACTATGTCACAATCGCTCATCCTGCCGCCACCCCCGAAGTCAAAGCTTCTCTACTTCTCAACCTGGCTGGTCCCGATGCCCTGGCTCGGTCAGACTTCTTCGTCTACGCTGCGGGTAAATCTGCTCGGGACCCGGTATGTTTATTGGCTAAGTTTACCGTGATTTGCGACATTCCCTCTAACTGCATTTTAGAACGTTTTAAACTGTTCGGGCGGCGTCAGCACCCTGGTGAATCTGCCGAGAATTATGTCGCTGCGCTGCGACACCTGGCCAGGCGGTGCCGCCTTGACAAGCTGACCACCTTTAGGACGCCCATTTTTACCATGCTGTGCAGCGTCGATTCTACTTTGTCCTTCATGGCGAAGGAAACACGGTGTGGCGCACGGACCACTGGCTCGACCTTGCGGCCGACTACAATCTTGTAGTGGCAGGGCAGCTTGCCCAGCTCTTCATCAAAGCGGTCAGGATATTCAGCCAACGGGTCCATTAGGGCCTGCACCTTGTGGATGTCACGGTGGAAGGAGACCAGACCCAAGTCCTGGCAAGCTTGGATGCCCAACAGGGTAATGCAGTTGGAATCGAGAAGATAGAAAGTGAGGGGCCGAGAGGTTTCCAGTATCTTGCAGCGCAGAGTTGCCTTTCCCACAGGAACAAGCACCCCTCCTCCGTAGGCATGTAAAGTGGAGCGATCAGAAGTAACTTGCTCATTAGTCCTTATCTTTCTGAAGAGGCTTGTTGACATAACATTTGCAACAGCTCCGGTATAAATCTTAGCAGTGAAGGTCGAGTTGTTCACAGTTACACGAACTGAAGGGTCAGTTATCACAGCAGGTGCATCCAACAGAGAAAATATGCTGGTCTCCTCCTGAGAGGACCCAGATTCAGACACAGGGAGTTTGTTGATATGGTACTGGGAACCGAGCTCGCTATCAGCTTGCTCCAAGTTGTTTAACATACACCTTGGAGCAGCAACAGGCTTCCCACGGGAACGGCAGGCAGCAGAAAAATGGTTCAGTTTCTTGCAGTAATTGCACGTTTTGCCCAAAGCAGGGCATACATTGTACTGATGAATACTGATCAATTCTGCCAGCGAGGTGTTCCAACGGACAATGGAGCAGCTGTTTGCCGGTCTACCATGTGCCATCATCGTTGACAACATCCTGGTCTACGGCAAGGATGTCGCTGAGCACGACTTCAACCTCCGCCAAGTCCTAGACCGGGCCCGGAAGATCAACTTGAAACTGAACCCCAAGAAGTGCTGGTTCCACGTCCCGGAGGTCACATATGTTGGGCATGTATTCACAGCCTCGGGGCTGAAACCCGACCCGCAGAAAACGGCTGCCATCTCCGGGATGTCATCACCTACTGATGTGCCCAGACTGCAACGTTTCCTGGGCATGGTAAACTACCTGGGGAAGTTCATCCCCGACCTCAGTGAGCTGAGTGCACCCCTGAGGGATTTGATAAAGAAGGACACGGCCTGGGCTTGGTTCCCTCAACACCAGAAAGCCTTCGACATTCTTAAATCCAAGCTAATCAGTACCCCCACACGTAAATTTTTCGACCGCCGCCTGTCCTCAAGCCCGCTGCTGTTCAGGAGCGCATTGCCCTTAAGCGCGATGTTCAGTAGCGCTCCCATGACTAGTCCTGCCGCCCCCTGCCGCGCCTTTTCCCCGGTCAGGTCGTCCGCATGTAGACCCCCTCCGGTCACTCCAGGCTCGCTACCGTCGTCGCCTCTGCTGGGTCGCCTAGGTCCTATCTCGTCGACCATGCAGGAACCGTCTACTGCCGGTCCTGCCAACACCTGCGGCTCGTCAACGAGCCTTGACCGCCGCCCGAGAATCCTTTTGCTCCCCCACTGCAATTTCGGCCTCTGGGCGATACTCTGCCTGCGGCCCCTCGCATGCCACGGTCTTTACCCTCTCAGCTCTATCAGGCCAGTCCTACTCCGGCTCATCCTCCGCGTTTTTATTATTTTTTGTCTATGTTACTATGTAGTTTTTGTTATTTTTTGTTGGGGTGTGTGTGTGTGGGGGGTGGGGGTGGGGTAGGAGGGAGGGGGTAACTTTTAAATCTCTCCCTGCACAGGAGACCCGACCTTTTCTGTCGGGTCTCCGTTGTCGTTGGGGCTGCAACGAGGAGCGGCCTCCAACAGGAGAAGACCGGGGACCCTAGTGCCGACGAGTCACCGTCACCGTCGCGGAGCTGGCCGGGTCCAGGGCGGGTGGAGCGGTGGTGGAGCGCTGCTGTTGCTGCGGCCCGACCTCCGGAGATTCGGAGGCTGCAACTGCGGGTCTGGCGGACAGCGGCACCGGGAGCCCGCGGGTCCCTGGAGGGAGACCGCTTTTCAGGGCTCTCGCAACGGCGAATTCTCCTGCCCGAGTTGCGGGGTTGACATCACTGCCCCGCGCGGCTTGGAATGGCCGCGGGACTCTGCGAGCGCACGCCGGGGGCTCTAACACCAAGACCCGGTGTGCGACCTCGCACCACCCGGCGTGGCTTTAATGGCCGCGGGACAATCGCCATCGCCAGCCGGGGGCTTTGACTTTGACTCTGACATCGGGGGGGGGGAGTGCAGTGGAGAGATACGTTTTTTTGGCCTTCCATCACAGCGATGTGATGGATGTTTATGTAAATTATGTTGTGTCTTGGGTCTATTTGTTTGTAATGTATGGCTGCAGAAACGGCATTTCGTTTGGACCTCAAGGGGTCCAAATGACAATTAAATGTATCTTGAATCTTGAATCTTGAATCTTGAAATCATCAAGGGGACTGTGGTGGAGAGGGCTGACAGTTACAGATACCTGGGATTACAAGTAACATCAGATCTGAACTGGACTTTGAACACTGCTGCCACAGTGTCCTCCCTCTCCTGCCCGCGCACTGCCTGCTGCTGACCCTGCATCCCCTCCTGCCTTTCTGCCCTTGTCTTCTCCGTCCCCTCCCAGCTCCCCCATTCCAGTTCGGCCATCTGCACCTGTTCCACTTCTTCCTGCAGGGAGGAAAGATGGCGAGATGCGAACCCGGTCGGGACGTGTTGTCAAGCCGCCTGTCCGCTATGGCGACTTTGCTTAACCGTTTCTAGCGCATGAGACGTGATCGCCCTGTCACTACTTTGTTTGCCTTTCGTTTCCAAGGGGAAGGATGTAGATGAGATATGCATGTGCCTTTAATATAGTTACCTCATTACTACTAACCACTCCCCATATCACAAGTATAATTACCTCCCCACCCACATATCGCTCTCTAGTTTCCGTGACAGACCACGTACAGCTAGTGCTCTCTGTAAAAGTACAGTATGAATAAAATGAAGTAAAGTTACAGTGTCGCTAACACTTCTTTACAGTTTCAAACTGGATGTACTCTATTCCTGCAACAAAATTGTGCAGAATATATTTCAAACATGACCTCCCGGAGCACCTGATGCTGTATCCCGACATTGTGACTCAACCTCCTGGAGCGCCCATGTTGCCCCAAGCGCAACCACCTACCTGATAGAGACCCCGACTCCACGTTACACAACCGGGCTCGACCAGAAACAGTCATCGTCTCAAGAAACTCGGACAAGCTAGACTGAAACAATGTGGTTTCGGGTGTCCCTTCTCCAGCATACTGTTAGCAAATGTACAAGCTATTGATAACAAATTAGATGAACTTAAAGCTAGATTTATTTACCTTAGAGAACAGAGGTTCTGCTACGTGCTCTGTTTTACAGAGACATGGCTCACCCCCGCCTCACCTGACTGTGCCATTATACCCAAGGGCTTCTAGCTATGCTGGATGGACCACACGGTGTCCTTGGGCCAGGTCAAGGGTGGAGGCGTCTGACTACTAATTATCTCCACATGGTGGCAGTCCTGACGAGCTCCTGCTCTTTAAGACTGGAATGCCTGACGGTCTGCATCACTTTGGCTATCCTGACATCCGTTTAAGCAGTAGAGGACCAGAGCCATCAAACATCACATGTTAACCCAATCATCCCCAGTGTAGATTGATTATGCATGTCAACCAATCACATAGAAATTAACATCACTAACCCCACCCCACTACAACATTTATATTAACACTTGCATCCGGCATTGCTCAGTTCGAGCAGCAGTTAGGATGTTCTGACATCTAACCATCCTTTATGCTGTTAAAGTCTATGTGCTGATTAAAGATGACTTTGGATCACATAGCGTGTCTGTTGCCTGTCTACACCCAAGATCATTCTCATAAACCTCCTTTGGACCCTCTCCAAAGACATCATATCCCTCTTCAGATGTGGGGCCCAAAACTGCTCACAATACCTAAAATGTGGTCTGACCAGTGCCTTATAAAGCCTCAGCATTACATCCCTGCTTTGTATTCTAGTCCTCTCGAAATGAATGTTAACATTGCATTTGCCTTCCTTACTACCGATTCAACTTGCAAATGAACCTTTTGAGAATCCTGCACCAGCACTCCAATGTCCCTTTGCGCCTCCAATTTCTGAATCCTCATCATATTTAGAAAATAGTCTATGTCTTTATTCCTACTACGAAAATTGCCTGGCCACACAATTTGGTATTCCATCTGTCACTTCTTTGTCCACTCTCCCAAACTGTCCAAGTCCTTTTGTAGACTCCCTCTTTCTTCTGCACTTTCTGTCCCTCCGCCTATCTTCATATCATCCACAAACGTGGCCACAAAGCCATCAATTCCATCATCCAAATCATTAATACACAACGTGATAAGTAGGGGTGCCAACTTCGACCCATGCGGGGTACCAGCCGTCACTGGAAGTCCACGGAAAAAATCCCCCCTTTATTCCCACTTCTTGCCTTCTGCTCTTTAGCCAATCCTCTATCCATGCTAGTATCTTCTCTCTAATACCATGGGCGCTCATCTTGTTTAGCGGCCTCGCATGTGCCTTTATCAAAGGCTTTCTGAAAATTCAAGTAAACATCTTCCACTGACTCCTTTTTCTATCCTGCTATTTACTTCCTCAAAGAATTCCAACAGATTTGTCAAGCAAAATCTCTCCTCTACAAAACTATGTTGACTTTGGCCTATTTTATTATGTGCTTCTAATCACTCAGAAACCTCATTAAAATGGACTCTAAAATTTTACCAACCACTCAAGCCAGCCTAACCAGACTATAGTTTCCTCTCTTTTGTCTCACTCCCTTCTTGAACAATGGAGTATCATTTGGAATTTTCCAGTCCTCTGGGATCTCTCCTGACTCGTGTGATTCTTGAAAGATCACTACTAGTGCCTCCCCAATCTCTAAAGCCACCTCTTTCAGAGCCTTGAGGTGTAGTCCATCTGGTCCATCTGACTTATCCACCTTCAGACCTTTCAGCGTCCCAAGCATCTTTTCCTTAGTAATAGCAACACCACTAACCTCTGCCCCCTGACTCTCTTGAATTTCTGGCATTGCTGGTGTCTTCCACAGAGAAGACTGATACAAAAAAATATAGTCAATTAATCTGTCATTTTTTAATTCCCCATTACTACTTCTCCAGCATCATTTTCCAATGGTCCAATATTCACTCTCACCCCCGATTTTACTCTTTATATATCTGAAGAAATGTTTGTTATCCTCTTTTCTATTATTGGCTAGCTTACCCTCATATTATATATTTTTTTCCCCTTAATGCCTTTTTAGTTGACTCCTGTCAGATTTTAAAAGTTTCCCAATCCTCTGTCTTCCCACTAATCTTTGCAATATTATACGCCACCTCTTTTACATGTTATGTTTGACTGTGTTTGACTTCCTTTGTCAGCCACGGTCGCCTCATAGTCTCCTGAGAATCGTTCTTGCTCTTTGTGATTAAAAGATCCTGCATCTTCCAGATTACTCCCAGAAATGCCTGCTGTTGCTGCTCTACTGTTATTCCCTCTAGGATACCTCCCAAACAACTTTAGCCATCTCCTCCCTCATGCCTCTGTAGCGACCTGTACTCATGAGTAATACCGATGAGTCCATCATCTGAATCCATCCTCTTCCTCTCAAACTGCAGATTGAATTTTATCATATTACTAGACCAAGTGCAGACCCGTTGGGTCTGTTCCCCCAAATCAAATGTGGGGGGGGGGGGGGGGGGGGGGGGGGGGGCAGAGGCAGCACGCAGCGTCACACACACACTAACTGCGCAAAGTGGCAGAACAGGGTTGGGAAAGTGGTTAAAGGAAAGTATATGAGACTGTGGCCGTTATAAATATGGCTAAAAAGTAAATGAACAAATAAACTTTATAAATCACTGGTTGGGCACCAACTGTATTATTGTGATCAGCTCTGGGCACCACATTACAGGAAAGATGTAAAGCTTAAAAAGGGTGCACCACTTGGTCGGTGGGGGCGCTGCAAGCCGGCGCCCTGTCAGCAGCGTGTCCGTTTTTTTCAACTTTTTTTGTTTTTTTTATATGTTTTAAAGTATGTTTTTTGTGTGTTTTGTGTGGGGAGGGGTAAGGGGGAAACCGCTTCGGTCGCCTCCTCCATGGAGAGGCGACTTTTTCCAGGTGGCCTCCCCCGTGGCCTAACAGCAAGGATCGGCGTGGACTTTGCCAGAGGCGCGCCCGGGGCTTCAGCGGCGGGCGCAGCGTGGACTCTCGGTGTGGAGCGGGTGAGCCCTCACTGGGGCTCGCCGGAGGGTAGCACTCCGTTTCGCTGGACTGGGGCAGCCTGAAGCTGACGCGGTCTGCAGAGCTCCAGCTGGCGCGGCGTCCGCAGCCCGGGATCCCTCGTGGGGGACCCGGGCAAAGAAGAAGCTTCCACCTCCGGCCCGCGGCCAACTTCTACCGCGGACCCGGCGTGGGCTTACCATCACCCCTGGAGGGGGACCTTCGACCGCCGGCCCTGCGGTCTGCGGTGCTTCTGGCTGCGGCGGGGTCTTTAAATCTTCGACCGCCGGCCTACACCATCCTGAAGCCGCAGTCTCCGGTGGTGAAGAGCTGACTATGGACTGGCTCTGGACTCTGGTCCCGACCACGGGGGGAAATGGAGGAGGACTGGCCAATTTTTGTGCCTTCCACCACAGTGATGAATGCTGTGGTGGATGTTTGTGTTAAATTTTTATTGTGTACTAGACCAAGTGCAGACCCGTTGGGTCTGTTCCCCCAACGTGCAGTTGTGGGGGGTGGGGGGAGGCGGCACGCAGCGTCACACACACTAACTATCCCCCGTACTCACGCTAATTACCCCCTTGATATTATATTAATGTTATTCATTTGCTCCTTTTACCCCATAACCAACCTATCTACTGACGCATAGCCCAAACTTGCAGTCACATCTAGAGAGGGGCGGAGGGGGGGGGGGGATGGGGGTAGCCTATAGGGGGGGGGGAGAGGAGAGGGGGGGACATACTTTTGAGGAGAGGGGGGGGGAGGAGAGAGAGGGGGAGTAGAGGAGAGGGGGGAGGGGGAGAGGGAGAGGGGGGGGGGGGGGAGAAAAGGAGATAGAGGGAGGGAGTGGGGAGGGAGAGATGGAGAGAGAGAAGGGGATAGAGAGAGAGGGAAAGGGGGGAGAAGAGAGGGAGGGAGAAGAGAGGGGGGAAGAGGAGAAGGGGGGGGGGAGAGGAAAGGGGGGGGAGAGGAAATGGGAACGGAGAACCTAAAAAATATTTTAGAACAAAAAAAGACACATTCTGCAAGCATTGTAGAAGCAAAAGAGACACTTTTTGCAAACATTTTAGAACCAATAAACACTTTTTGCAATTATTTTAGAACCAATAGACACATTCTGCAAGCGTTTTATAACAACTAAGGACACTTACATTTGAGTAGACATGTGTTCAATGTTATTCACAGCTCAGAGAAACGTGACCCTCTGCCTTCCTCCAGCTTGCAGACACTGAATGAGGCACACCACTTCCTGGTTTAGTCCCCCCCCCCCTGCCGCCAGCAGGGGCAGCAGAGAAAAAGGGGAATTTTGTAAAATCATTAATATCTCTGTCATTTTTAATCGACGGGAAAAATCCTCGGCACACATACGGCGGAGGGGGGCTCTGAGGTGGTCAAAAATGACAGCTGTAGGTGGCAGCGTTCTCTCGGAAATCGCAGCACAGATGGCCAAAACCGGTCAAGAACAGACTTTTAGTAATATAGATGATCACTCCTACTAGGGGTTCCTTGACATTAAGCTCACAAATCAAATGTGGTTCATTACACAACAACAAATCCAGTTTTCCCTTTTCCCTTGTAGGCTTGTCCACAAGCTGCTCTCAGAGGAATTCTACAAGAAGCCAATTCAGAGGCATTTTACAAGTTCCTTCTCTTGGGATCCAATACCAACCTGATTTTCCCTGACTACCTGTATATTGATATCACCCATGACCAATGTAACATTGCCTTTATTACATGTCAAATGTATCTCCTGGTGTACTTTGTACCCTACATCCTTGCTACTCTTCGGAGCGCTGTATATAACTGTATATAAAGTATATAACTTCACCACAAACATTGTGGCTGAAGTGTTTGATCCTGTGCTTTACTTCACTACATTCTATGTTTTATGCCCAATAAGAGCAATTGCAATAAGCACTTCTCCACTGACATCAATACAGGAGAACAGCTCTGAGGGATTCTGTGCTGACATCTTTAGATTTTTCTTAATTGAGTTTATTTAAATATTGGTAAATATTTAAAGTATTTTTGCTATTGCTTAATTATGTTCCTAATATATTTTTAATGGATCAAATTAGTTTAGGCCTGAAATTTATTGGCTGCGGTCCCCATCCATCCAGATACATTTCCTCTTGATTCAGAGACTAGGAAGAGCTTCCTGTTTTCCTGAGAGGCATGCCACCGGGTGGACGGGCTGTGGCAGCATAACCTTAGGCTCCACCTCAAAACTGTTTGAGGTCTGTCACAGCTCACCTACTTTCCAAGGCCTTTGAATTGCTTTTAAAATCTCTACATAAAATGCCAATAAATCATTTAAAATTAAAATAACTCAAACATGAACAAGTAAAATGCTGCGAAAAGTCAGCAGGCGATGGATGCAGTGCCTTTGGAAAGGGAAACAGTATTAATGTTTCAGGTTAGAGACTGGAGCAACCAGAACTACACACAACACTCAAAATGTGCCTGAACCCTAGTTTTATAAAGCTGCAGCACGACTTCCTGATTTACATGGGCAGCATCAGCCCCCCCCACTTTTTTGGCAAGATATGTTTCATAATGCGTAGCCTATAGTTAATGCACGCAGAGTACAAGTACCACATACTTTTACACTTGTGATGGAAGGCAAAAAAGTCCAATCTTCTTCCTCTTTATTCTCCCGCGGTCGGAGCAGTCGATCCATTCGCAGTCGAGGCGATCGAAGTTCCAGCGATCGTGGAGATCAGAGCTCCCGCGTCGGGCCGGTGGAAGCTCCTGCGGTTTTGGAGTTTCCAAAGTCGGTCTCTAACCAGAGCTCGCAAACTCCAGGATGTGGCATCCGCGGTTGGAGCTCCGATGTCGATCCCTGGCAGAGGGATTGCGAGCTCCACGATTGTAAGTCCGCAGACACCAGTGGCTGAAGCTCCCAAAGTCGGTCTCCAGCAAAGGCTGCCAACTCCTCGATGTTAGGCCGCAGTGCGGACGGAGATACGATACGGAAAGAAATCGCATCTCCGTCGAGGTAAGAGATTAGAAAAAGATCTCCCCCCCCCCACACATAAAACAAGCTGACATTTATTTAGCTCCTATCTCTCATGTAGGCCCTACATTATCTTAAAAAATACTTCAAACAAAACACATTGAAATCATACTTTTACAATGCACTAAAACCTGATTTTAATACATCAAATTTAATAATATTTGGGGTTGCCCCCCTCCCACACTCTCCCCCTGAGACCGGTGATCAGTGATCGCTGAGCCCCCCCCTCACTTCCAAAAACGCTCCGCTTTTTTTCTTATACTCTTCGTCTTATACTCAATGATCCAACTGTTTGAAGTCAAACATACCATACGCCTTCTTTACTACTCGAAATACTTGTGTAGCTGCTTTCAGGGAACGATGGACATAGACCCCAAGATCCCTCTGTACATCAATACTGCTTAGAATCCTGTATAATTCCCCCTTACATTTAGATTCCCAAAGTGCAACACCTCACACGTCATCTTAAGGCCTTTAGTGTCAAATTTATTTTGATAATACAGTTGTGAGATGTTTGAGGTGTGAATTGAATTAATTACAAGTTATGTATATTTCATGTTGATTCAGCACTGGTTGCACCTACAAAGATTGGACTGGTGTGACCTATGCAGAACCAATCGTTGATCACAGTTTTTGGCTTCATGGTTCACTGCATGTGTGAGCCTGTGAGAAGTTGTTTTCAACATTACATGGTATTGACAACAGGGATGACAGTTCAAAAGGTCAAAGGTCAAAAACGTTATTTGCCATTTGTGCTTACACACATAGGAACTCTTGTGCGGTTGTTCAGAGAGTCGTCAAGTCAAGTTAAAAAGACACACAGAAGACACATAATCTATAAAAACATATACTTCTCTAGAACTAAAAAAGAAAGAAAATGCCTAAAACCCTATATAAAGGGGAAAGTGAGAGCATTGTAAATTACACAAACCCTATATAAAAAGTGTCGATTGAATTGTAAATTGCACAGGCCCAGGAGACAATATAATATAATATAATATGATGTGCTATGAGGTAGGTCAGGACATCAGTTCATTTTGTTTTGGCCAAGAGTCTCACTGTGGCAGGGAAGAAGCTCTTAAAAAAGCGTGTTCTGTTTGTGACGATGCTGTCCGCTCGTCTGTGCCTGAGGTTGTATGTGCAGTTTTTGTGTTTGAGCAGGGAGTGAGCTGGATGTAGTGTGTCTCTGATGATTCCCTCTGCTCTTTTTTGACAGCGCTGTGTATAGATTGTATCCATGGAGGGGAGTTCCGTTCTGATAACCCTCTCTGCAGTCTTTATG
This sequence comes from Leucoraja erinaceus, assembly GCF_028641065.1. Classification (NCBI taxonomy): domain Eukaryota; kingdom Metazoa; phylum Chordata; class Chondrichthyes; order Rajiformes; family Rajidae; genus Leucoraja; species Leucoraja erinaceus. The sequence continues at coordinate 125,686,720 of NC_073377.1, read as the reverse complement.
ACTCTTTGCAGAGCCTTCCTCTCTGTCTGTGTGGTGTTTCCATACCACACCGTGATGCCTGTGGTGAGGATGCTCTCTATCAGTCCTTTGTAGACCTGGGTGAGAGGGCGACAGTGCAGACCAGCTCTTCTGAGCAGCCTGATGAAGTACAGTCTCTGCTGGGCTTTTTTCACTGTGGCAGCAGTGTTCAAAGTCCAGTTCAGATCTGATGTTACTTGTAATCCCAGGTATCTATAATTGTCAGCCCTCTCCACCACAGTCCCCTTGATGATGAGGGGCTGCAGGGGGGGTGGATTTTTCCTGAAGTCCATTATTATTTCTCTTGTCTTGTCTGTGTTGAGGCTTAGGTCGTTCACCTCACCATAGGCAAGAATGTCATTCACCAGACTCCTGTAGCCCGACTCGTCCCCTCCCTTGATGAGGCCCAGGATGGTGGTATCATCCGCATACTTAATAATGATGGTATTTTCCTGGGTGGAGACACAGTCGTGTGTGGACAGGGTGAAAAGTTTGGGACTGAGACAGCAGCCTTGTGGTGATCCTGTGCTGACGATGAGCTCTGCAGACACCCTCCTTCCCATCCTCACCACCTGTGGTCTTTCAGTCAGGAAATCCAAGACCAGTTACAGGTGGGAGTCGGGACGCCGAGGTCTGTCAGCTTCTCAGTCAGCCTGCCCGGGCGAATGGTGTTAAAGGCCGAACTGTAATCCAGGAACAGCGTTCTGACGTATGTTCCTCTGCTGTCCAGGTGTTGCAGGATGTGGTGTAGAGCAATGGCCACTGCGTCGTCCACTGAGCGGTTGGGGCGGTGGGCGAACTGGAGGGGGTCGATCGTGCCCGGGACCATGTGATTGATATGTGTGAGAACCAGTTTTTCTAGACACTTCATGGCAACTGGCGTGAGTGCCACTGGCCTGAAGTCATTCAGGGTGGATGGGTTTGGTTTTTTTGGAACTGGTACAATGGTGGAAAATTTAAAAATACGTGTCATGATTTGTTGATGGAGTTGTGCATTTGCGGTCATTGAGGTAGGGATTCAAATTTTTTATCACAGTTCATTTTTTATATAGCCCCCAGGAATGCGCGCTGCATATTTATAGAAAGGAAAAAGGAAAGCTTAACATTTGAAATGAGGTCATTATAACCTCAGGACATTCCAAAGCAATTTACAACCAATTTGTGGAATATAGTCCCTACCCCATAAAACTGCTTGGAGATTAGATCATGCCGCATTGTGTTTTTGTGCTCTATTTTCAAGAAAATAAAAACAAAGGAATGAAATTTGGGGACTTGCAACGTAGATTTGATCAATCAATCCCAATCAATCAACCTTTATTGTCATCTTGCAAGCAACAAGTACAGTGCAAAATGAAAAGACGTTTCCCAGTGAATAGCGGAGCCTCGCACATGAAATTTAAAACATTTCTCACATAATAACACTAAAAAAAACAATCCAGTCCCTGATTCACCAAAATCGGCCATTTTTGTTTGTGGTTCTGTCATCGAGAGGCTGGCAATGGCACAGGGCAACAGGAGCCTCCCGGTCAAGCTTGATACACTGCAATAGGGTGGCACAGTGGCGGAGCGGTAGGGTTGCAGCACCAGAGACCCAGGTTCGGTCCCGGCCTCGGGTGCCGTCTGTATTGAATTTACACATTCTCCCTATGACCACATGGATTTTCTCTGGGTGCTCCGTTTTCCTCCCAAACTCCAAAGACATACAGGTTTGTAGGTTATTTGGCCCTCCGTAAATTGCCCCTAGCATTTAGTGTATGGGTGATTGTTGGTTAGTGTGGACTAGATGGGCCGAGGGGCCTGTTTCCACGCTGTATCTCTGAACTATTTAGTTTACCACTGCTGCAGATGCCACTTCCCCAGCCTCAAGCTCATCCCGAGAACATCTGGATATCAAGGACTAAATTTATGATCTAAATTATTTCAATAACCTTGTAGTTTCACAAACCCCTGTACGTTTCAGGCCAAACCTCACCGCATTTTCAAGCAAGTCTGTATACCCCAGACTGGGAACCAGTTTAATAGATTCTAGAATATTCATTAGTTATGGAGCTGTAAAATCCCATATTGTAATAACTAACATAGAAACATAGAAAATAGGTGCAGGAGGAGGCCATTCGAGCCAGCACCGCCATTCATTGTGATCATGGCTCATCGTCCCCTATCAATAACCCGTGCCTGCCTTCTCCCCATATCCTCACAAAATAGGAAATAAAATAAATTCAGTAAGTTATAGTCATAGGAACATAGAATCATACAGCATGGAAATAAGTTCTGCAACCCAACTTGCCCACACCGACCAACATACCCTACCTACACTAGTCCCACCTGCCTGCTTTAGTCCCATATCCCCTAAACCTATCCTTGCCATATACCTGTCCTAATGTTTCTTAAATGTTTAACAAGTTTGCAAATGAAAGGCTTTAGGACAGAACAGATCTACTGCAGATTCCCACTTACTGACTTTAGGTCTGCCTTCAACACCGTAATTCCAACAGAACTCATCTTCAAGCACCTGAGCCAAGAATTCAGCATCCCCCTCTGCAATTTCCCCCTCAACTTCCTCAGCCATAGAATACAATCAGTAAAGGGCCTGTCCCATTTGGGCGTCATTTGTGCGTCATTTACACGACATCATTTACGCGTCACGACGCACGAAGCGCGTGTCGTGCATTGCGCGTGCATGGCGTGCATTCCACGCACATGGCGTGCATTACGCGCGCATGGTGTGTGGTGACGTAGGCAGTGACGCGCGGTCGCACGCAGCGCCCCAGGATTTTGGGATTCACAAAATCTTCGCATGCCACCTGCGTGACGCGCAAATGATGCGCAAATGAATATCCCTTCAGGATAGATGACAGAACATCCTCCACAATAATTCTCAACACCAGTGCCCTGTAAAGCTGCCTTCTCAGTCCCTTACTATACCCCCTATGCACTCATGTCTTATTCTGTCTCTGCTTCATTTAGGAGGAGCCACCAGGAGCAGAAATATTCTCCACCAACAATGTCAAGTGCAAAATCAAAATTAGCTGAAAGTTATGCGGACCGTTAATCAGAGAAATATTGACACCAACGTTAGGCTGTTTGTTGATCAAAACTGGAATTTGTTAAACACAAATTCCTGTTCATTGGTGTTTGTTTTGTAGGTTACAGCTCCACAAAGAGTCAAATAATTAAAAAGTAGTTAATCCTTTCAGTGCCATTTCAGGCCATGAGTTCCAACTTCACTCTTCAAAGAGTAAAATAATTTTTCCTGAAATTCCTTTTACAAATAAACCAAATTCTGTATCCTCCTGTCTCTGACCTCTCTGCTGAGGGAAATGAATTATCCCTGTTCACTGTCTCTCAGCCTCTCATTATTTTATGCATCTCTGTCAAGTCTCCACGCGGTGTACAGAAAAAAACAACACTAGCCCAGAAATTCTCTTCTCAAAATCACCAAAACACCCTTATTAAGCTCTCTACATCCTTTCTCATTCCAGCACGTCCTCTTGTAGATGTGGCAGTCAGAACTGTACACAGTCCCCTAGCTGTGACTTACCTAATGTTTTACATAATGTTGGCATAATCCTTCTGTTATTCCACTCTGTGCCCTGGCAAATAAAGGCACCAAGAAGGATCTCGACCTGAAACGCCACCCATTCCTTCTCTCCAGAAATGCTGCCTGTCCCGCTGAGTTACTCCAGCATTTTTTGTCTATCTTCGGTTTAAACCAGCATCTGCAGTTCATTCATACACATATCCATTTATCCTACTTCTTTCAGGAATCTATGAATATTTCCGATCCAAGCAGTGTTCTTCTGCACTTCTTGGTATCCTCTCATTTATTATATAGTCCCTTACTTTGCTCATAAGTGAGAGGAGCAGAATTTGGCCATTTGGCCCATCATGTCTACCCCGCCATTCAATCATGGCTGATCTGACTTTCCCTCTTAACCCCATTCTCCTGCCTTCTCCCCATAACCCCGACACCCAAATTCAAATGTATTACCACGTACGTCTCTAAACGGAATTCCTTTTCTCATTTCTGTGCCTGCGTGTATGTAGTTTGTTGTTCTCCTGTAGTTTAGACTTTTCCTATCATCCCTCCCCTCCCCTCCCCCTCACCAACCCTGTCATTGATATAGAACATAAAAATCCAGTATTGAATCACGGAAACATCATTGCACACAGATCTTCAGTGGTTAAAACGGCTATTGATTATTACTGGTTGCATACTGCCAAATTTGTATCCAACTTGTCCCATTGCCTTGAATCCCATGGACGTTTACTTTCCCAGCCAACCCGCCACATCCATCAATCTGCTAATTCATCTTGCCAGGAGAAAAACAAAGCTATTTCCCTTTCCTGTACACTATTGCTTCATTGTTGGGCATATCCTGGAGAATTGAAAGGGATTCACAACAGCAAGCTTTTCTCTCTATCTCTCACCTCTCACTCTCCCGCAAGTCAAAGGCAATCAGGCTAATTTGGGGACAGAACCGGGATTGGAGAGTTTGCATGAGAAAGGGGCCTTGTTTGGGGGAAGGGTTAGAGATTGATCAATAGGTTTAAAAATTGGGTCAAGAATTAGATGCAGGGGATCAATAGAGGGAATGGATAAAATTGGCTATATGCTATTTTCTTGATAGTCTCTGACTGCAGCTGGTGGTTTCTTTGTTTTAAGAGATACACCACGGTAACAGGCCCTCGGGCTCACTGTCCACGTCAACCTGTTATATTGGTGCCAGGTTATCTCACTTCCTCATCAACTCTCCCTACACACTAGGGCTGATTTTAGATGTATACATGTCGAACCCAATGTAGCCCAGATTCATTCACCAAGTACAAGTGCCTCACAACCTCACTCACAACCTCGCTTTCACTGGTGATTCAGGGCACTCCATAACTCCAATGTTTTCTAAGGCAATGCTCCTTTCAAAATATAAATACACCCTGCACATTCTTTTCTTTAAACTTAATGAACACAAACAGTCGAGTTTACACCAAAGAAAATGTTGCAATCCAGTAAGCAAAGTACAATCCAGTACAAACAAATCTCCAAAAATGGCCACAATTTGTCTTTCATCCCTCTATTTCCCAGGGAATACTCCTTGTGATTGGCAATCCTCACCAACATTGTTGGCTAGTAATTAACATTAATTTGCACTGTCACATATGAGTGCCACCCCCGGGAGCCCACGTTTATTAGACGGGGATTATGTACACAAGTGCCACACAATCTTACCTCTGCTATACAGTGCCAGTGAACTTTCATTTGCTACCAATCATCCCTGGTGTCAATCAGTCGGACTTTCCTTTGTAAAAGTGCAGCTGTTCACAACTCCCATGAGGTTAAAGCATTCAGAGGATGGTCGTTTAACTAAGAATGCAATTTCAGACAACAGGGACAATGTTTAGCAACTGCAAGTGTATTAACCCAAGACTTTTCTAAACTTGTAATTTAATGTGTTGTAAATTTGGACCAGTAATAAATATTATTTTCAGCCACCTTGTTTGTCACTTACTCTTACAACAGTGACATATATCTGACAATGGGGTAAATTGCCCAGTATATACTGTTCACAAAAGAAAAGGAGCAAATGAAGTCTGGCTTATGACACCTGAATCAGTTCAGTTTCATTCACTGGTAATATGATGGAAGGCGTCATCAAAAATGCTTTCAAGCAACATTTACTCACTAGTAATCTCCTCACCAATGGTTCAATGGTCTATTTATGATCACATGAACAGAGATACAGTGTATCGTGTTCTGCATGAAACAAGTGAAAAGTTTGTTCTGCATGCTATCCAGTTAAATCATACTATACACAAGCAACAATAGATTTTCTTCTGGAAGAGCACGCAGAGAGTTGTCACATTCTGGCACTCACTTGCAACTTCCGTGTCTTTGAAATATGCAGTTTATTATATTCTCACTTTAAGACCGGGTATTCTGGAGGCACTGGATCGATGGGGCCGACCTGGCCCAGCGCGATGTCTTAATTTCGCCAACGCTGGCGAGGTGCCTCCAGGTTTATTGCTGCGTCGAGCGGTGGGCCCATGTCCTTTGTTGCTGGATCCATTCTCCAATGTTGGTGAAATGGAGGTGAAAATACTCCAGTGGCTGGAGACAGGCCTTGCACAAAGCACAAGACCACAAGAGATCCTCAGGCTGGTGCCCCGTGTTCAATCATCTTCAGCTGCATTATCAATGGCACGTCAATCAGTATGTAAAATTATGAGAGGCACGGATAGGGTGGACAGTCAGAACCTTTTTCACCAGGGTGAAAATGTCCAATACTACAGGGCACAGCTACAAGGTGGAAGGGAGAAAGTTTAATGGAGATGTGTGGGGCAGGCTTTTTAGGCAGCGTATGGTGGGGGCCTGGTACGCATTGCGAGGGTTGATGGTGGACTCAGATACAATAATGGAGTCTAAGCGGCTCTTAGATAGGCAAATGGAATTGCAGTGTAAAGAGGGATATGGATGATGTACAGGCAGATGAGATCAGTTTAACTTGGCATCATGCTCAGCACAATCACGTTCCTCTGCTGTGCTGTTTTGTGTTCTATGTATTCCTTTCATCATAAGATCAGAAGTGGGGATGATCACTGCAGTTCTATTCCACTTCCAGTCTCTAGTTATGCGGCACGGTGGCGCAGCGGCAGAGTTGCTGCCTTACAGCGTTTGCAGCATCGGAGACTGAGGTTCGATCCCAACTACTGGTGCTGTCTGTACGGAGATCTTCGGTTTTCTCGCACACTCCAAAGACATATAGGTATGTAGGTAAATTGGCTTGGTATAAATGTAAATTCTCACGTGTGTAGGGTAGTGTTAATGTCCAGAGATTGCTGGTCGGTGTGGACTCAGTGGGCCGAAGGGCCTGTTTCCACGCCGTATCTCTAAACTAAACTAGTCCGCACCCTCATGCAGAAAGACACAGTCACACATGTTCCAATAAGTGACCCATTTCATTTGTACCCCGAGGCTCTCCAACAAGAGGGGCCCTAACCACCCACCTTCAATGGTATTACCATCACTAAAACCCCACCATCAACATCGCAAACTGAAACTCAACTCAGCCTATGAACAACGGAAAGAACAGCTCAGAGACTGGTATCTTAAAGTATCTTTCATTCATTCATTCATTAATTCATGCATTCATTCATTCTTTCAGCAAGTAGCTTACTGCCTGACACAAAAAGACCTTCGACCATGGTGCGTCAAGGCACATACTGTATCATTTACTTGGATGACTGCACTTCTAACAGCTACAACAACTATCAAGAAGCTTAACACTATCCAAGGTAAAGCTCTCTGACTCAGCTCCCAATCAAATACCCTAAACAGTCCTTCCTCCCATCACCGGTGCAATGGCTCCTGTGTATAATGTCTACAAAATGCACTGCACTGACTCAACTGACTACAATAGCTCGTCCTCAACACATAATTGCTACCACCTAAAGGAAAAAGGCAGCAGGAGCATGAGAACACACCATCACTGACAGACATCACCCTTACTTGGAAATGCCATCCGTTGTCATCACTGGGTTTATATCCTGGAGCTCCGTGCCCAAGGCACTGTCAGAGTGCCACTGCCAATTCAGCACAGACAGCAGTTCAGGAGGACAACTTACTCACACTTTCTGAAGGGCAATTAATTCTGGCCATCTATGATTTCCAGTTTGGGATAAATAAAACTAATAATACATTTCCAATTGGAGACACAAGAAACTGCAGATACTGGAATCTTGATCAAAACTCAAAGAGCTGGAGGAATTCAGTGGATCAGGCATCATCTGTGGAGGTAGACACAATATGCTGGAGTAACTCAGCGGGACAGGCAGCATCTCTGGGGAGAAGGAATGGGTGGTGTTTCGGGTCGAGACCCTTCTTCAGATTGAAGTTACTGATTAATGTGCCTGCGGGTTACAGGTTTGATGCTATTTTATAATGTTGCGTTTACCTATTATCTGTTAGTGGATTCTCCCTGACATTCGTTGCTGCATTGCTAAATAACTGCAGTGCATCACTAACCTGCCATGTCATCGTATGCAATTTGAGATCCTAGATGGCTTATTGAATTTTAATTTTCTAAAATAAGCCTTCAACTGAAGGATTGAGGCCTACTTTCATTTTTGTTGGAAGGGGTCCAATTTTATCTGATCCACATCCAGGAAACAGGTTCATTGGCAAGGAGAACATTTTTTACTCATGCTTGAATGCCCTTGAGAAATTAATGGTAGTGAGCTGCCTTTTGTGAAGGCTGCAGTTCTTGTGGTGACTCTCACAATCATGTTACTGAGGCAAATCCAGGATTCGGATGTAATGATGATGGAACAGTAATCTATTTCCACATCAGGATGTTATAGGATTAGGGGAGGTCCAAATTCAGTGTCTTGGTCAATGTTGCATAGTCCACCCTTGTAATGTTTTAAAGTTACATTAATGATGCCACTGTTGGTGATTTTACCGGGCAGTTGAAGGGCCAACCTCGTTGCTGTGAATGTGGCGTTGCATTCAGGCCACTCATGAAGCGGATTGTTTCGCTCAACAATATATTTCCCTCCATCCTCAATACCTGCCATTCCCTCCTTGCCTGACCCCAACCCTTAATTTCCTCTCGATGTGATTAAATTAAAGGGGACTTGGGACAACTTGTTCACACAAGTTGGTGAATATGTGGAAGAAGTTTCCAGAAGATGTGGTAGAGGCGGGTGCAATCACGGCTAGAAGACATTTGTACAGGTACATGGATAGGAATGGTTTGGAGAAATAGGGGCCAAACGCAGACAAATGGGACTAGCTCAGTTTGGCAACTTGTTCAGCGTGGATGAGTTGAAGCTAAGTGCCTGTTTCCATTCTGTATGAGCCCATGACCCCGTGGGTCCACATTGTTCATTTCCAAGGTTCAGTTGCGTAATGGCATTACATTCAGTAATGCCCCAAAATGGCAGTGCCTACGTGTGTAAGTATGCAGAAAGCATTTCACTGTGCAGTTGTATGTGACAAAGAAAGCACCATTGGACCAGTTTGCACACAAGGTCCTTGAATATCCTGGGTCACTATGACCTTCCATTGGAACCCCAACTCCTCCTCCTCCCTCTTGCAGTAGAATATTGTGCTCACCGCATCCCCGCAGTCAAATTATACGCCAATGGCAATGCCTGCGAATGAGTCCATGGTGAGCAATAACAGATCTACACATAGAACCTGGATCAGGTAGGCGATCTCTAGTCCTGCCGCACCACTTCCTACAGATCAGTCCAATTTTAAACAATCATGGAAAGCAAAATAATACAGCAACAATCACAGCAACAGCCAGAGGAATCAACTGGCAGCCAGTCTGTATGTAACGGGTGATACAATGGTGGTGTGGAGCTTCTTCCGGCTGCTGAAAGTATGTTTGTTCGTGTGAGACTTATGGGCTTGTCCCATTTAGGCGACTGCAGGAGACTTTGCAGTTGCCACATAGTCGCCACATGTTGCCAGGGAGTCGCCTTCATGGTCGCGGGGAGTTTCCACATTTTGGGAACTAGTCGCGGCCTCATTACGGTCGCCGGGAATTTTTCAACATGTTGAAAAATTAGCAGCGACTAGAATGAAGTCGCCATGGAGATTAGCGAGAATTCTCAAGCAGTAGGTGGGTCGCAAGGTGGACCTAATGGGTTGCCAGGAGGTCGAAGGTTCTCGGAGGTTGTAGCCGGTGCTGACCGGTGAATTTCATTGGCTCATTGGGGAAAAACAAAACGTAAGCAGTAGTTTTCAGAACCAAGAAACCGACCGGTAATGTTAAATGTTCGCCGAACTTCACAGCCGTGTATCTCTGGCTTATTAAAAGTTGTCTCTACTCCTTCTCCCTCCTTCTTCCCCCTTCTCCCCCCCTCTCCTCCCTTCTTTTAAAGGACTTACCGTACACTGTGCTTTAGCTGTCTTAATTACAGCGCCAACCTTCCTGTTCATCGTGTCTGTATCACCTTGGCTTCGCACCGTGGAAATTTTTTAGACAGTGCTCCCCCGCTTGCCCTGGCCTTTGCGGTGTGTGTGTGTGTGTGTGTGTGTGTGTGTGTGTGTGTGTGTGTGTGTGTGTGTGTGTGTGTGTGTGTGTGTGTGTGTGTGTGTGTGTGTGTGTGTGTGTGTGTGTGTGTGTGTGTGTGTGTGTGTGTGTGTGTGTGTGTGTGTGTGTGTGTGTATGTGTGTGTGTGTGTGTGTGTGTGCGTGTGTGTGTGTGTGTGTGCGCATGTGTATTCCGCTTTGACAGTCGCTGTTCCAGTTCCCGGTTTTTCAGGCGAGTGCTGGCAACTTGAGAGTCACTGGCAGTCCGCTGAAAAAGCAGCTAAGTGGGACAGGCCCATAATAGAGGGCATTATTGACTGATCTCATGGTCTGCCCACTCCGCACACACTTACAGCAATGTACACTGGACACAATCTAATGTCATCGCCAATATAATCTTTGGTGCAATAAGTATCTGTCATGGTGCTGATGCCATTTCAGCAGCCTTGGGGCAATCAATACATGGGAGGTCAGTTCTCAATTGAAAACACAAGCGTTTAATATTAGCATAAGAAAGCACAAACATTACAAGAGCATGAATCCAGTGATTAGCAAGAATGATCATTTACCTAACCATGTGTGTAGCAATTGAGTTCAGTAATCTCAAAGAAACTTTATTGCCAACAGCGCTGTTTTCTGCAGCGATAGTTTAGATTACAGAAGGACTATGGGTAATTAGACAAGACCATTGCAAAATGCCTCTTCAGCAGTACAACATTTTTATATACTTTTTGATTTATTATACCTTTCACTGGAACATCTGAGGCACAGCAGGCAATATCTGCCAAGGAATCCTAATTGACTTTTGTCCAGAAATTCTAGACAAGTATATATTGTTAGTAGACAAGCAATAATATTTCACAAAGTGCTGGAGTAACTCAACAGGTCAGGCAGCATCCAAGAAGGAAATGGTTGGAGGATGTTTCAGGTCGGGACCCTTCTTCAAACTAAAGTAATGGTCCGACCTAAAACATCGCCTATCCATTCCCTCCTACAGATGCTGCCTTCTGACTGAGTTACTCCAGCATTTTGTGTTTTACTCAAGATTCCAACACCTACAGTTCCTTGTGTCTCCAATATTTTACAAATATTATATTCATGCATAATAAAGAGTTCAATCGGCTTGTAATCATTCTATTCAATTTCCTCCCTTTAATAGCTCTAGTCTGCAATACAAAGTTGGCATTTCTAAGCTTGTTACAGAGAGAATCTTTTGGCAACATCCTGTCTGCATAGAAATTATGCAGAAGGAAATCCCTGTTGAAAAGAGATTAAATTACTCCTTGCTCTGTTGTACAGACATCCTCTTGCTTTGTGTATCCCTCGATTGCATGTTTCGATGTTTGAATTGTCTACACACATCACCTGAAGGTAATTGTGGGAAGAACAGATGTGAAGTTTTATTTTTAACCTAATCAGGACTCGCCCCCTAGAGGGAAACACAAGTATGATTGTCAGCTGAGAATGGAGAATCGGAAACCTTGTAAGGACATTGTGATTCTAAACCAGGATGATTCATATACAGTAGTTAGTGTGGTCTGGTTGTTTTCTTTTAATCCATTAGATAACGAAAGCATTTTTTAACAACAGCTTAAGTATGATGAATGTGACTCTGCTGGAAAGAAATGTAAGAAAGGATTGCATTTATACAGCAGTTTAAATTCAAGCTCATGTTTATTGTAATATGCATGAGTATGGTGAAGTGCAAGTACAATGAATAAACATTTGTTACGTTTCTAATGTAAAGATCCCACTTATTGAAGGTACACAGTAATGAAAGTCATGCTAGAAATGCAAGCTTTAATTCACAAAGGGACAGCAGGGGTAGGACTTGGCCCCTTGAGCCAGCTTCAACACTTAATATGAAGATGGATGATCTGATCCAGGCCTCTTCTCTTCTTCTGTGCCAGTTCCCCATAGCTCTCAGTTCCCTGCTTTAGCATTATATATACTTCCCTTTCAAATATCCCCAATGATCTGGACGTTTCTAATTCTTTTGACACCTTTCCAACCTCACAGTTTTGCACAGAAAGGCTTTTCCTGACCTATTTCCCCAGTATATTCTCTCTCCTTTGTCCTTGGTCTCCGGTTATTCCAGTTTAAACTTTCCAATCCTATCAAACAGGTGTTGGCACAAATCCTCGACTCTGGTATCCTGATGCCAAACACCTGATTATAGCCGCTTGCAGAGTTGGTCTCCCTTCCTAATCCCTCAGGTCAACCAGCTCAGCGAATACAAGGTCCAACCTGGGAGATTCTATCAAACCAATGGCTCATTGTAGAGGTAAGTGTTAAATACTCAAAGTTTCTTATTGAGAACTATATTCTGCACTCTGTATATTCCCCTTTACTCCATCTATTGTACTTTTTTTTAGAGATACAGCGCAGAAACAGGCCCTTCGGCCAGCCGAGTCTACACCGACCAGCGATCCCTGTACATTAACACAATCCACACACACAAGGAACAATTTACACTTACACCATGCCAATTTACCTACATACCTGTACATCTTCGGAGTGTGGGAGGAAACCGAAGATACATACATAGATACATAGACAATAGGTGCAGGAGTAGGCCTTTCGGCCCTTCGAGCCAGTACCACCATTCAATGTGATCATGGCTGATCATCCACAATCTGCACCCCGTTCCTGCTTTCTCCCCATATCCCTTGATTACGCTAATCCTAAGAGCTCTTTCTAACTCTCTTTTGAATACATCCAGTGCATTGGCCTCCACTGCCTTCTGAGGCAGAGAATTCCACAATTTCACAACTCTGGACTCCCCCAACATGTTTCTTGCTTCTAGCGTGACCAATCCCTAAATAATTTTATATGTTTCAATAAGATCCCCTCTCATTCTTCTAAATTCCAGTGAATACAAGCCCAGTCGCTCCATTCTTTCATCATATGACAGTCCCGCCATCCAGGAGATCTCGGAGAAAACCCTTGCAGGTCACGGAGAGGACGTACAAACTCCGTACAGACAGCACCCGCAGTCGGGATCGAACCCGGGTCTGTAAACGCTGTAAGGCAGCAACTCTACCCCTGTGCCACCACCGAGTTTGAGTTTGATTTGATTGTAATTATGTATGGTATTATCTGATCTGATTTGATAGCACGCAAAATAAAGCTGTTCACTGTACCTACGTAGATGGAAAAATAACAAACTTTAACCTATTACTCATTAAGAGTAAAACTGGATCAAACATTTTTGAAGGCATTTTCAAATAATTAAATTAAGGATTGTAATTAAGGATATCTTACTTAAAGAACAGAAGAAAAAAGATTGACATTAATGTAACAGATTTCAGCAATCATTCACCAGATGACGTGATAGCACAGATAATAGAACCTCCACCTCCTCATGATGGTCGCGTACTTGAGCCCTTGGGATGGTTGTCCGTATTGATCAGCCAACTCACTAGACGGAGCATTCCACTGCAGCTGAACACTTCAAACTGAAGCAAAGGATGAGAAGTAACTACAGGCGACTCCTAGCTTTACCCAAATTTGCACTTGCAGAATTCTCAAATCATTACCAAATACTTGAGGTGCAGAAGAAAATTCACTCTCACAGAATTTATGTGGACATAAATAAATCAACTTAATTCAATTTAGGGGTAGCACAGTAGCGCAGCGGTAGAGTTGCCGCCTAACAGCGCCAGACACCGGGTTCAATCCTGACCACGGGTGCTGTCTGTACGGAGTTTGTACATTGTCCCCGTGCCATGCGTGTGTTTTCTCTGGGGGATCCACTTTCCACACACACTCCAAAGATGTACAGGTTTGTAGGCTAATCAGCTTCGTTAAAATTGTAAATTGTTCCTAGTGTGTGTAAGAGTGTTAGCGTGCGGGGATCGCTGGTCAGCGCGGACTCAGTAGGCCAAAAGGCCTGTTTAGCTGGTGGTAGCTGATTCCATGCAGTACAATTGACATCCCTGCAATCGGTCTCAGTGTCACTAAGGGAAAGAATGATAAGTTACATGCTTGCTTTAAACAATCACACTGCAGGCGACCCCTATATTAATGGGGGCAATGTGTTCCTAGAACTCAGGACATATCGTGATTCACTGTAAGCTGATTCTGTGTCATTTGCTTGTGGGTCAGGTAACGCAAGTTGTAAAAAACCATTGTTGGTTTTGGTTGTTTTGCTTTGAGATACAGTCAAGCAAATGACACAGATTCGCCTTACAGTGAATCACGATACGTCCTGAGTTCTGGGAACACCAGCGATAAAGCCTATATATTGGCAATGCAATCCTGCACGACAACATCATCCAAAATGATCAGTAAAATGGTCACAATGGATAAAAGGACGTTTCTAAAGGCAATAAATAGTTTGCAGCAGGGCAGAAGAATGATAAACCTACCAATTTCAACGTACTTTGAGTTAGATATGATGATGGGAATGTCACCATCCATAGGGATACAAATTGACTGGGACTTATAATGGACACCTCACTTTGCCCATTTTACACAAGGTATCCTCTAATATTTCTGCTGTGGGTACAATGTGGGAACAAGTACGCAGTGAGATTGCACCCTCTGAATTCTGCCTGAATATTTACCAAAATGTTGCCTGGATTTTTATTGACCAGAATGCTGCCTGCATTTGAGAGTATTAGCTACAAGGAGAGGTTAGATAAACTTGGATTCTTTTCTCTGAGGCAATTAAGATTGAGGGGAGAGCTGATAGATGTGTAATAAGATTATGAGAGGCATAGACAATCAGAACCCTTTTCCCCAGGAGGACATAGCTTTAAGGTGAGAGGGTAAAGTTTAAAGGAGACGTGCGGAACAAGTTTTTTTTACAGAGTGTGTCGGTTGCCTGGACGCGCTGCCAGGGGTGGAGATGGAAACTGGTACAATTGTGGTATTTAAGAGGCCTTTAGAAAGGCACATGGACATGCAGGGAATAATATGTATTTTATTATTTATTTATTTTTATTTTTATTATTTTTATTTTTTTATGATACTGCCTGTAAGGGAAATTCATTTTGTTGTCTCAAATTGGGACAATGACAATAAATTTGAATACAATACAATACAATACAATACAATACAATACAATGAGGGGATAGGGATCACATGCAGGCAGAGGAGATGAACTTGGCATCATTTCAGGAACACACATTGTGGGCCTGTATTGTGCTGATCTGTGTTCTAAGCACAGAAAGTACTTTTTTGCCCTCTGGTTATGGCACTGTGAACTGTGTCTCCTTGTGTATGGCAAGGACCAGGACTGGTACCTTGTTCTGCCAAGTCTGTCTGAAAGATGGAGTAAAACAAAAACTCAAAATGCTGGAGTAACTCGACGGGTCAGGCAATATCTTTGGAGAACGTGGGTGAGTGACGTTTCGGGTCGGGACAATTTCTTCAAAGTATTCTGAAAGACTCAAGAAGAGTCTTGAGCCAAATCATCACCGATCCATTTTCCCCAGAGAAGCTGCCTCACCCGCTGTTACTCCAGCAATTTGTGTCATTTATTTTGTAAAACCAGCACCTGCAGTTCCTTGTTTCTACATTTTGACTGGTAGTTAGAGTAACTCAGTGGGTCAGGCAGCATCTGTATATCCAGCATCCAGTGTTTTACTTCCACAGATGCTGCCTGACCCACTGAGTCAATCCAGCACTTTATGTTTTGTTCAAGATTGCAGCATCTGCAGTTCCTTGTGACAAGTAGCTGGTGTGCAACCGACACCCTACACAAGTGTTCATTCAGACATCCAGAATGGGAGTGAAAGCAAACCATCCTCAAACACAAGGGAACACCAATGAAGAAGACAAACTTTCTGAAATACTAGATCATAGAAACAAAATGCTGGAGTAACTCAGCAGGACAGGCAGCATCTCTGGAGAGAAGGAATGGGTGGCATTTCAGGTCGAGACCCTCCTTCAGACCGATGTCTGAAATACCAGTTGTTGCTGTGCTGACACAGCATTCTGTACCAATGCTAATGTTGCTTTTTTCTTAGATTTAACTTCGGAGTCACGAGAGTGACTACATGAAGAACCCGTCCAGCACGCATGCGCGACATGAGCATTCACGCAGTGCAACAGCGACGAACGGGAGTACAGGCGCACCCGCTACAAGCTTAAAAAGGTGGAGCGTCAGGTAAGTACTTACTCTGAGGTTGTACAGGTGCACAACCTTTTATCCGAAAGCCTTGGGACCAGACACTTTTCATAATTTGGAATTTGTCGGCCTTCGGAATGGAATTTTTTTAGCGTAGATTTTAATGGCTGGCTCAGTGGTAGAGTGCTCGGCTCATATCCGCAAGGTCGCGAGTTTGCGCCTTGATCCCGGCAGTTCCTCGGTCACGAGTTTGAGTCTTCAATGTCGTTTTTTCTTGCAGAATAAATGTCTGTATGAAATGCAGTGTGTTGAATGAATTCCTGAATTTGTAAATGTGACCGCAGCATTGAATCACCTCTCGCACTCGTCACCCTAGCGGGGCTACATGCCCTTAGGCGGCCTAAGGCGACATTTTCACACTCTTATATCCGTGTGCAGCAGAGGCGACGTGCGTTTGGTGCCAAACGTGAGCTTTGGTGTGCAGACGACATCCTGGAAAAAATGTCCGGTTTCTTCCAGGTAGGCGATATACCCTCCCGGGCAATATACCCTACACTTCTCTTTTATGAAGGGGATTTAGTTCCCCTTTCTTCGAGGACCGACCGGAGGTTCCGCTGTCACCTCTGCGGGCCGCCCTCAGTGAACGTCCTGTCTCCCGGTCCCTGGGATAGCAGGGGGCGATCAAACAGCACAATACCCCCCTCCCCCTCCAACTCCAGAGGAATCCGCTCCCCGATGGGCCGCTACGGCGACAAATAGCAGTTTGCCCACAGCTGAAGCTGCGCAACCCCAAGAACAAGACGTACCTTGCACACCATCAGCTTCTGTCCATACGGGGAGCGTGTGTTCCTCTGGAGTTGGAGCGGGGCTGGGCTGGAGTTGCTGATCTGGGATCTCCGTGCTTGCAGTGGGCCTGGGGGTCGGTGTCCTGATGAGGGAGCACAGCTCGGGCTGTGGGCGAACTGCCACTTGTCGCCGTAGAGGCCCATCGGGAGTGGCTTCTGGTGGTCCTGACGTCTCCGGCCAGTTTGCAGTTTTCCTCTGTAGTTGGAACGGGGCTGGGCTGCTGCTGGCTGTGGGTCTCTGGGATCTCCGCGCTTGCAGTGGGCCTGGGGGTCGGTGTCCCGTTGGTCCTGACGTCTCCGGTGACTGGCATTGTATGCTGGCATCGCCGACGTGAAGACAGTACAAAGCCCCCGCGCCGGTGCAATGGGCGGGGAGCTGGAGAGGGGAGGGAAGGGGTCACACACATGGCCGGGAAGCAGAGGGGTGTAGGTGGGGTGAAACTGAAGGGAGCGACAATCTGCTGCTCCCTGCCCGCTGAGTTAAAAGGTTCCCACGCAAGACTCACGATACACTGTGTATCGTGAGTCTACCATGGGAACTTTTTAACCCAGCGGGCAGGCAGCAGCATATTGTCAATTATTAACCCTCCCGCGCAATATACCCTCACCTTCTCTTTTATGAATGGGGATTTAGTTCCCCTTTCTTCGAGGACCGACCGGAGGTTCCGCTGTCACCTCTGCGGGCCGCCCTCGGTGAACGTTTTCAAGGACCTTTCTTCAAGGACCGAAAAAATGTCCGCTATTGGGAGGTTTTCGTTATTTGGATCTTCGGATAAAAGGTTGTGCACCTGTAATTACAAAACTTTGCTCTGCTCTGTGCACTCCAGATCGAGAAAAGATGGAAAATGAGCAAAGCAAGACAAGGAAAAAAGACCGCCCCCCCCCGTGCGACTCCAACAGAACAGGAATGTTCCATCAGTGGGGGGGCGAGAGGCGGCACCTGGACCGCACACGCGGCGGTCCACAATCATTGATACCAAACTGAGCCCAGTACCGCTAGCGCAGCCTGACCAACAGCAGCGGACTGGAGGTAAATCAAAACGAAAAACAAACCGGCTGGTGAAGACTCGCCGCCTGAGAGCAACAGAGGCAGCCGCCTGAGCCGCATGGAAAGGCTCATGGAGCAAATGCTCCAGCGGGACTTGCTTCGGGAGCTGGAGCAGTCTCACCAAGGGAGTTCAGGCACTCCCCCAGTGCCCTACAATGCACTGGCCATCGCTTCCCCCTCAGCTGAGGGCAGCGTTGGCGACCAGGACGGGGCTGGTCAGGAACAGGGGTCACTGGCCGAAGATGTCGGGAGTACGCACGTGGTACAGGACCAGGATGAGCTGCTGGGTGTGGTGAATCGCTACGTGGCTACACCACGAGCAGGACGGCCGTTGCAGCCAAAATTGGCGGCCAGCATTGACTACCTGTCCTTCAAACCCCTACAAGAACAGGTAGGGGTAATGAGGCACTAGAACTATATTCGCCTCCGGAGAACTGCATTTCGCGCAACGTACCGGCCGTCAACAGCCAAATCTGGAGGTACGTTGGGCAGAGTATCCGAAACCAGGAACTAAAATTGCAGCGTATCCTCAAGCTCCTGACGTCAGCCATAACATCCTATGCTCGTTCCGTGGATGGGGTGGACATGGCCACCAACCAGCAAGACACTCTGGCTCTGCTGTGTAATACCAATATGAAATCAACAACCTCCACAAGGAGATAATAAGACCTGCCCTCAATCCCAAATTTGCAGGACTGTGCAAAACACCGGCCTCAGAGCCACAGATCCTGCTATTTGGTAAGGACTTGTCAAAACAAGAAAAAGACCTAGAGGAAGAGTCCAAAGCATTCGGCCTCATGAGGGCAGGCCCCGGAACGAGCAGACCCACACAACCCAGACGGCAGTACCCCACTGCGTCCACCAGTCGACGTCAAACTCATGGGACTGGTGAAAGCTCGGGGTACGCATACCATCCCCGAAAGCCTTTTTTAGGCCAGGGCCCAGAGCGGACCCCATGGAAAATGCACCACCCCCAACCAGCAGTACATCCAGCAGCACAACGACGGATGAAAAAAAACGAAGAAAGGAACACTCCCATAACTATGGAGGTAGGTGGGTCTGGTTCCTACCAGCATATAAAAAGTGGGGGAACTGTACTAACAGGGGGGAGGTTACACCTGTTCATGGAAGCATGGAGGACTATCACGAATGATAGTTATATACTTAACAGTATACGTGGATACAAAATAGAATTCATTCAAGAAAATATGCCACCAGTTCAGCATGCACCCCAAAGGGTCTTTACCCTCTCAGTCAAAGAAAAACTAGAGGGTCAAGCAGAACTGGTGAGGTTACTTACAAAGGGTATCATTGAGAAATCCAAACATGAACCTTTGGAATTTGTCTCAAATATATTTACCAAAAACAAAAAAGGTGGTGGATGTCGCATCATTATTGACTTAACCTCACTAAATACCTTTGTTAAGTATATGCATTTTAAAATGGAAACATTTGTAACTGCCAAGCAACTGATTTCCAAAGGATACTTTATGGCAAGCATCGATTTAAAAGATGCCTACTATTCAGTACCCATTCAAAAGGATCATCGCAGATACCTGAAATTTACCTGGATGGGGCAGCAATGGCAGTTTAAAGCGTTGCCTAATGGTTTAACATCAGCCCCAAGAGTATTTACCAAGATATTAAAACCAGCCTTGGCAACATTAAGAAAACAGAGACACATGTTGTCATGGCATATCTTGATGATATCCTAATAGTCGGCAATACCATGGAATTGGCTATCAGCTGTATTAGCTACCAAACAATTGTTTGAAACTCTGGGATTTGTCTTACACCCAGATAAATCTAAGTTGACGCCATCCACAACTATGGACTATGTGGGATTCACAATTAACTCAGTCCACATGTCTGTAACATTGCCAAAAGATAAAGCAGCAGAATTGGCACAGACGTGTAACAATTTAATGGTTAGTGATCGACCAACCATCCGACAAGTGGCAAGAGTATTTGGCAAAATAGTAGCAGCATTTCCAGCTACACAATTTGGACCTCTGCACTATCAAAACCTACAAAGGGCAAAAGTGCAGGCATTAAAATGACATGCAGGTCACTTTGACCGACCCAGTGGATGGGATCCCATGCTCTGCTGTCATTACCCATTGAAGCAATATCAGAGTTACAATGGTGGATAGAGAACATTTGGCATAGCTCCAGCCCTATCATCATCAATAACCAAATGTTAACTATACAAAACAGATGCCAGTGCTCAAGGCTGGGGAGCAACTAATAGACATATGTATGCCAGCACAGGTGGTAGATGGGCAGAAACCTAGAATCATCTGCTTTACTACAGACACTGGGCATTCCGTCTTGATGCAACCAAATTATTTGGAACTGCTTGTTAGCAGATATCTTGGGTTTTTATGGTTTAAATTTTACCCCGTGAAAAGCATATAGCTTCCTAGGACTACGAAGTTATGCACCACTTGCATGTTCGTTTACAGATTGATAATACCACGGTCGTGGCCTATATTAACCATATGGGCGGAATAAAATCGATATCATTTGACAATTTGGTCAACATAATCTGGCAATGGTGTGTCGATAGACATATTTGGCTATCAGCAACTTACCTACCAGGTAAGCTAAATACAGTGGCAGACACCAGGTCACACAAATTCAATGATAACACCGAATGGAAAATCCTAAAGCATTTGCTAAAATTACAAAGCAATATGGCACACCAGATATCGATCTCTTTGCATCCAAACTAAGTCACGAGGTACCAATGTATGTCGCTTGGGAACCAGACCCTGAGGCAGCAGCGATAGATGCATTCGCGCTGGACTGGGGAAACTATTTATTTTATGCCTTTCCCCCCTTCTGCCTCATCAGTCGGGTACTACGCAAAATACAGATAGACTCTGCTTCAGGTATTTTGATAGTACACGACTGGCCTACACAGCCATGGTTCCCAGTGGTCCTCAACATGGTCATCGAAACTCCAATGACCATTCCCAGTAGCCCAGACCTATTGACTCACCCGGTATCAGGCATAAGTCATCCATGCCATGACAAAATTAAACTACTGGGTTGCAGATTATGAAAAGACAACTGCTGGGACATCACCCTGGGATTGTCATCTTGCCCACGGGACCCTTCTGTTAGGAGCTCCCCAGAATTCGCTGCTTTTCGTAGCTCTTGCCGGTGCGAGCCAGCCCAGCTGGCCTCCAGCATTGCTGCGTGGACCGCAAAGGCCGGTGCCTGATGGTCTGCCAGTGGCCCACGACACCCAGGACCATCAACACGATGACAGCGTCCAACCAGTGCCCCTTTTTTCCTGGAGGTTTTGAACTCCATGACCTCCTCCAGGAAACAATACCTATCGAGCATCAGGAAGTGGGAAAGATACTCCTCGAATACTGGGACAACATTCTCATCTACAACTGTAACCAATGTACTCGAGTTCCTGGCCGGCCTTCACCATAATGAAGGACTGAGCTACAGAGCCATCAATACAGCCAGAAGTGCTCTGTCAGCCTACTTAAATCAGGCACCAGGACAACAGGCCATAGGGACTCACCCGCTGGTGATCAAACTTATGAGAGGGATATTCAACTCAAACCCCCCTAGACCTAGGTACACCCATATCTGGGATGTCAGTGTGGTCCTGACATATCTAAGGGGATGGTCACCAGCCAGGTCTCTCACCCTGGAACAGCTAAACCTGAAAATGGTCATGCTGATGGCACTAGTCTCAGCACAAAGAATCCAGTCCCTCCACTTACTGCAACTGGACAACATGGTTATAACACCAGACATTCACCCTTCAGGAGCTGGTAAAGCAGAACAGGCCAGGAACTTCAGGCCTAGTTATGGATTTCCGGGCATACCCACCTGACCCACGGTTATGTGTCATGACTCATTTACTCACTTACATCAACACAACAAGAAATTCCCGAGGGAGAGAAAAAGTCTTATGGGTCAGCCAAAGAAACCTCATGGTCGGGTGTCGAGCCAAACCATCTCAAGATGGCTCAAGCAAGTACTGGGAGCTGCTGGAGTAGATACTGACGTATATACATCTCACTCCACCAGGGCAGCATCCACGTCGGCGGCTAAAAGGATGGATGTGCCATTGGACCACATCCTGGCTACAGCGGGGTGGTCCATGGAGAAAACATTCCAAACGTTCTACAATAAGCCGCTAGCAGAACCTGCATTATTTGCAGATAGAGTTTTAGAATCTGCAAATATATAATTTAAGCCCGGGGGAGCATTTTTTCTTTTTGTTATTGTTTAATAAATATCATTATTGTTTTACAAACAGAATCATGGTTGATTACGATAACATACTTCCTCCCTTGAATGACTTCGGCAGCGAGTGAAGTATGAAACATAGAAACATAGAAATTAGGTGGAGGAGTAGGCCATTCGGCCCTTCGAGCCTGCACGGCCATTCAATATGATCATGGCTGATCATCCAACTCAGTATCCCGTACCTGCCTTCTCTCCATACCCTCTGATCCCCTTAGCCACAAGGGCCACATCTAACCCCCTCTTAAATATAGCCAATGAACTGGCCTCGACTACCCTCTGTGGCAGAGAGTTCCAGAGATTCACCACTCTCTGTGTGAAAAAAGTTCCTCTCATCTCAGTTTTAAAGGATTTCCCCCTTATCCTCAAGCTGTGACCCCTTGTCCTGGACCTCCCCAACATCGGGAGCAATCTTCCTGCATCTAGCCTGTCCAACCCCCTAAGAATTTTGTAAATTTCTATAAGATCCCCTCTCGATCTCCTAAATTCTAGAGAGTATAAACCAAGTCTATCCAGTCTTTCTTCATAAGACAGTCCTGACATCCCAGGAATCAGTCTGGTGAACCTTCTCTGCACTCCCTCTATGGCAATAATGTCCTTCCTCAGATTTGGAGACCAAAACTGTACGCAATACTCCAGGTGTAGTCTCACCAAGACCCTGTACAACATGCAGTAGAACCTCCCTGCTCCTATACGCAAATCCTTTTGCTATGAAAGCTAACATACCATTCGCTTTCTTCACTGCCTGCTGCACCTGCATGCCTACTTTCAATGACTGGTGTACCATGACACCCAGGTCTCGCTGCATCTCCCCTTTTCCTAGTCGGCCACCATTTAGATAATAGTCTGCTTTCCTGTTTTTGCCACCAAAATGGATAACCCCACATTTATGAACTGTTACACGGTTTGAAATCACAGAGCTTTAAAATCTTCACATAGTCACTCACGTGACTCCGAAGTAAAATAGTAAGATTAAACAAGAACTTACCAGTTTGAAGTTTGATCTGTAATTTGTGTGGAGTTACGATGAGGGATTACGTGCCCTCCGCTCCCGCTCTCAATTATAGAGATCAACTTGTATCTTAGTTCTCCTTTTCTTTACTATGTTTATTTCAATTATTGTGTTTCCTGTGATTCCACACCGCTGCTTTGAGGTATGTCGCGCATGCATGCTGGACGGGTTCTTCACATAATCCCTCATCGTAACTCCTCATAAAATACAGATCAAACTTCAAACTGGTAAGTTCTCATTTAATCTTACTATTAGTTTAGTTTGGAGATGCAGTGTGTAAACAGGCCCTCCAGCCCACCAAGTCCGTGCCGACCAACGGTCACCCGTACACTAGTTCTATATTGGAACCAATTTCACATCCTACACACTTGGGACAATTTACAGTAGCCAATTAATCTAGACAGCTGCATGTCTTTGGGATGTGGGAGGAAACCGGAGCACCCGGAGAAAACCCACACGGTCACAGCAAAAGTGTACAAACTCCACAAAGACAGCACCTGTAGCCAGGTGTCTGGCGCAGTGAGGCAGCAACTCTACTGCTGCAACACATTATCCTGCTATGGATTCAAATTAATGCTGTTCTTTCCTGCCTGACACAACCAGCAGCTCTCAGCTAATTAATGACCAGGAGAATGTTGATAGCCTTTGAATAAATTAATGCTATCCTTATCCCAACCATTCCTAATCCACAAATATACATCCTGTCCAGCACGAGTTGTGGGATATTTATTAGCAAAGGGAATGTTATTGATTCTCCCCTCCCTGCACTGAGACATTATCAATTACTGCTCCAGGGTTGTGTGGCTAACCAGTAAACCATATGATGAACTTACCCATAAATCAATGGCTTAGCCGAATGGTCTTACCTTTACGGCGAAGCTGTGAAATTAAGGGTTGGAGGATTGGAAGAGTGAACACAGGCCAGAGCTAAATGTATAACGGCTTACTTCTAGCAAATGGAGCACTAATTTCATTTGGAATTTGTATGGCCTTGTTCTTTCATAATAGAAATACAACACTGTGGTGTTCACACTGATGTGATCTTGTTTAAGTGTTGGGAATGTTTTATTGTCATATGTCACACACAGAACAATGAAATTGGAAAGGTAGAGCCCACAATGATCCATTGTGGCTGTGGGGTAGATGATAACGAGTTGTACAGACAGTGAAACTCAACAGGAGGACAGTGAAACTAGTACGATGACTCGGGTGGGGGAGGGACGGAGTGAGAGGGGATGCAAGGTTTGCATCCGTACCTCTGTCTCCGTTCTCCATCCCTCCCCCACCTTAGTCGTCGTACTAGTTTCACTGTCGTCCTGTTAAGTTTCACTGTCTGTACAACACGTTGTCACCTCTACCTTTCCCAGATCATTGTTGCTTTTTGCATATCTTTAACTTTTGTTCTATATCTCTTTATATCACTGTCTATATCTCTCGGTTCCCTTTCCCGATTCCCAGTATGAAGCAGGGTCTCGACCCGAACTGTCACCTATTCCTTTTCTTCAGAGATGCTGCCTGACCTGCTGAGTTACTTTTTGTGTCTATCTTCAGTTTAAACCAGCATCTGCAGTTCCTTCCTACACACAACAATGCAATTCTTACTTGCAGCTGCACAACAGAAGCAATGTCCCCAATTCTATGTAGCTCAGAACTTATTTGGAGGATGTTGTGTTTAATAGCCTGATGGCTGTAGTGAAGAAGCTGTTCCTGCACCTGGACGTCACAGTTTAAGCTCCCGATGGTGGGAGTGAAGAGTATGTGGCCAGGATGGTGTGGGTCTCTGATGATGCTGGCTGCCTTTTTGAGGCAGCGATTCCTGTAAATATGAATGTCATATTTTTGCTATAGGGACTATGGGGTTAAGCTGCCTGTTGTTGAAAGGAGCCAGATTACTCATTTATTGGACAGGCTGCTGATGCTTATTTTTTTAATTTGGGAAGGGAGCGAGCAAAACAACAGTGGAGCAGAATATCTAGGAAGGTTTCCCCGATCACATTAACCCAACCAGCTGCACCTGTTTGGCAAATGATTGGTGAGGTTCAGAGCAAGTCTGCCACCTTCTCACCTAAATCCTTTCGAACTTATGAGAGTAGCTTACGCTGCTGATATTTTGCTCGTTGCAATGGAAAGCACTTTAGCGGGGCTGGTGTTTTATATTTAGTACATGCACAATGCGGCAAATGCATTTCACCGACGTTCAGCAGAGCCACAGCAAGCTGGAACATATTGCTGGTGTCATACTGTCAATTATCATGAGAATCAGTCCTTGTTCAGGTCAATTCTGGCATTCATCAGTACACTCCTTGTGTGCGGCTGGGAAAAGGCTGCAACAGTGCCTCATCTGGATTTTAATTCCTTTTCATCATGATAATGAGAAGGCTGAGAAACAAATTATCCATCAAAAGTGATTTATAATGAACCTAGTTCTTAAACCAAACATTTGATCACCTGCATTCATATCTCTTGATGTTGCTGGGTATCGTATTAACTTTGAAAATACTCACATGAATTGCTTTGGGATATTTTACTGCATTAAAGGTACAATATTCATGTTTAATTTAGTTTAATATAGTACTGTCTCGTGTACCGAGGTACAGTGAAAAGCTTTTGTTGCTTTTGATTGCAATCAAGTCATCCACAGTATACAGATAAAGGATAAAGGGTATAGCATTTAGTGCAAGATAAAATCAGATTAAGGTTGATTAAAGATAGTTCAAAAGTCTCCAGTGAGGCAGATGGGAGGTCAGGACAGCACTCTAGGTGGTGAGAGGATGGTTCAGTTGCTGGGTAGAAACTGTTCCTGAACCTGGATGTGTGCGTTTTCAAATTTCTGTACCTCTCGCCTGATGGAAAAGGGGAGAAGAGGGAGTGACAGAGGTGAGACTGGTCCTCGATTATGCTGGTGGCCTTGCCAAGGCTGTGTGAGATGTAGATGGAGTCAATGGAAAGGATGTTGGTTTGCATGATGGTCTGGCTACATCCACCACCCTCTCATTTCTTGTGGTCTTGGGTGGAGTTCCCAAACCATGCTGTGATGCATCGCGATAAAATGCTTTCTACGGCGCATCTGTAGAAGTTGGTGGGGGTTGTTGGGGACATGGTGAACTTCCTGAGCCTGCTAGAGAAGTGGAGGTGTCGGTATGCTTTTTCGGCAGTAATTTCGATATGGCTGCCCGAGGACAAATTGCTGCTGATAAATGAAGCTTTCAATGTATATATACCAGGGTGTATGTACTAAAGAAGGGCCTCAACCCGAAACGTCACCCATTCCTTCTCTCCACAGGTGCTGCCTGTTCCAGCTGAGTTACTCCAGCACTTTGTGTTTATTTCAGTGTAAACCTGCATCTGCAGTTCCTTCCCACAGACAATTAAAGTGGAAGGCAACAGGAAGCTCAGAGTCGCCCCCTGCAGGCTGAACACAAGTACTTCGCAAGGCCATCACATCATCTGCAAATGGTTTTGCTATTTTAATTTTGCATGTTAGTGACAACGTGGCCCAGTTGGTGGCTCTCATGTGTGAGTCAGGAAGCAAAGGGCTTAGAACCCTTGGATGTGTTCATGAGTTAAATAACAAGAGTCTATTTTTCAATCCTTTTTCCCCTAGGTTTTCGAATTGGGGTTGGGAACCATAATGTGAGCTCTCCTAAGGAGGTTGCATGGTAAATTTGGAATTATAAAACATAAAGTGCATTTATTCAGGCCAGAAAGAAGCAAACCTGTCAGAAGTGGGACACACCAAAGTATGATGAGAAATATCTGCCCTGCTTCATCCTGTCTGACTGACTCTCATATCCTCATCCATCCCCTCTGCTATTTTTCAGAAAGAAAGAATAACAATTGAACCTTTATTTGACTTTATCACATATCTTAAAATAAAATTAATGCAATGAAATATTTGAGTGTGCAGTCACACACAGAAGCTTCTCTTGCAAGGACCAAGATCTGACCCTTAGAGATAACAATAATCAGCATTTCAATTCCACTTCCATGCTGGTGGAAAGTGAAGTGGAAAAGAGCAATTCATCCATTTTTAGAAATATTGAATGTTGTTTAAAATAATAATAGATCTGCACTTTAAAAAATAATATCATTAGACCTTTATTGTCTGCTTGAACTTACCAGGACAGATGGATGAGTTCTTAATTTAACACGTACCCCAAGTGCAGTCTGACAAGGCAGCGCGCTCAGTGCGTTCTTGGTTCTTGGTTACATGGTCCTCCAAAATATTCCAACTGGAATTTAAACTGGAGGTGGTGAAGGGAGGGATTAAGCCAGAAAGGGTTATTGGGAAGAAAGTGCTACTTTAAACTTAGTTGCATCTGGTTGAGTAACTATAGTTTGGTGGAGATTATTCCATGCTTTAATTGTGCGGGGGAAGAACGAATTGCTGTACACATCTGTCTTTGTAGCTGGGATCACAACTTGGATCGAATGCCCTCGTCTGTTCCTAACTGGTTTGGCGTTGAAGTCTATGTTAAGGGTTGATGTCCAACAGTGATTTGATCCTTCGATCCTATTCACCAAGGGATGAGAGCAAATACCGAACATACCAAGCAGACAGAAGGAAGTAAATGCATGAAAAGACTGGGTCAATTTTCAGTGTTTTCAGTTTTCGTTCCCTTTTTTTGGGAAAGCACTTCAGCAGTTTGTGAATACTGCAGACGCTTGAATTTTCAGCAAAATACAAAGTGCTGAAGGAACATAGTAAGTCAGGCCGCATCTACGGAGAGAAAGAACACGGGGTGTTTCAGGTCAACTGCCTTCTTCAGACAAGTTGCAGTGGGAAGGGGGAGAGGGAGAGAAAGCTGGAAAAGAGGTGGGGGTGTGAGAAAGCCTGGCGTGCTTGGTGGGGAAGGGGAAGGATTGATTCGCAGATGGGTGGAGTAAGTGACTATGGCTGGAGGTGAAAAGGAGACAAAAGGGTGTCAGAGAACACCCTTCACAAAGGTTACAATGACAGGACAGGTTTAGAGAGATATGGGCCAAATGCAGGCAAGTGGGACTAGTGTAGATGGGACATGTTGGGCTAAAGGGCCTGTTTCCACACTGTATGACTCTGAGACTCTATGAGGAGAGAAGAGGAGTGGAATGTAACGGCTGTAGGAGGGATATGTGTAGAAGAGGACAGCCATTAAAGATGGAAAATTCTTATGTATTGAGAACTAAACTTGCTTGCATCTGCATTCATTTAGAGCTTTAGTTTTAGTTTTTAGTTTTAGAGATACAGCGTGGAAGCAGGCCCTTCAGCACACCAAGTCCACACCAGCCAGCAATCACTCCATACATAATTCAATCTTATAGACAAGGGACAATTTATTGAAGTCAATTAACCTACAAACCTGCACGTCTTTGGAATGTGGCAGGAAACCCATGGTGACGGGGAGAACGTACAGACTCTGTGTGGACAACATCTGTAGTCAGGATCGAACTTAGGTCACTGGTGCTGTAAGGCAGGAACTCTACTGCTGCACCACTGTGCTCCTTAATGCAAATATGTACTGTACAAAAATAACATTCTGATAACTGCAACTCATTCTAAAGAATGGTGATCATTATTTTACCCAAAATATGGAACGATACAAAAACATGGACATTTAAATGTTTTACTGCAGTTTCCTGCAGTAATATATTCCTGCTTTTACTGCAGTTTCCTCTGGCTAACCGATCACTTAACAAAGCATGCTAAATGAATTGTAGTGTGTTAGTTATTATGATTGCATATCTTAAAACAGTAGGGTTAATAATAAACATTTGAATGCAAATAAGGACACCCAGATTACCAAAACTCTGATAAGGTAATGGAATGAAAAACGGAATGATTGAATAGTTTTCCATATTTGGCTATTTGTAGCTCCTGTTACATATAGTCAACACTGAATTCCTTTTCACAAGCAAAGGGCCACCAGGCTGATGTGGCAAACCCCGCAGAGGAACTGCATCGTTATAATTGCCCTGTGTTTTTATACAGCTGTCTGCATGTACTTGTGTTAGTTTCTACACTAGAAAACATGTTAATTGTGTTACTTCAACTAAACAATGCAATGTACACAAAAAGTTGCATTCCTCCCAAATTACATAGTTGCAGTAACCTTCCTGTAGAGTCTCAATTTCTACCAATGAGGAACATGCTTATTTAAAAGATCTGCAAGATATCAAATCACCCGCAGAGTAATTCAGTATGACATCCACTGGCACTTGTTATGGTTTAAATGTTCAGCTTCTTATGTTGGATGATCAGTGATCCTGAACAGTTATTACTCAATGCTGGCTGACTGATACTAATCCAAGGAAAATTTTAACCCCAAAGTGAATGATGAAAGATATTTAAATGAAATTCTCAAAGCTTATCCCTTCTCTGAAGAAGGGTCTCAACCCGAAACGTTACCTATTCCTTTTCTCCAGAGATGCTGCCTGACCAGCTGAGTTACTCCAGCTTTTTGTGTCTATCTTTAGTGTAAACCAGCATCTGCCGTTCCTTCCTACACTGTTGTCTAACCTGCCTGCTGACCTGTTTATAACTGGGTCAAGAGGTGGATGGGCAAAATTGGATGAAAAGTCTGGTTGGGAAGCAAAATTCATGACGTCTTCTGTTTAAACATTTTTTTTTAGTTTGCAGAATGGCTTTTGTTGAAGTAACACATTTAGCATGTTTTCTAGTGTAGAAATTAACACAAGCACATGCAGGCAGTAGGGCTTTGAAATTCCATATCCTTATTGCATTATCTTGCACTAAATGTATTCTTTATCATTTATCTGTACACTGTGGACGACTTGATTGAAATTGTATTGTCTTTTCTTTGACTGAATAACACGTAACAAAATATTTTCACTGTACTTGGCAGGCCCGTACGAAGCTTTTCAAAAAGGGGAGTGGTATGGCAGGATTACAAAAAACCTAATGTGAAATAATGTGCGTGCTGCGCACATCATGAGCACGAAGCTTGAAGTCCCTCGATGCCAGGGTCCAGGGCCCACTCAAGGGCCCTGGAACCTCAGGGGTTTTAGATGCTCTCTAATGCATTCTGAGCCTTATTTTGGAGCATTTTTGCACCAAATTTATAACCAATATTTCAGAACTTAACAGGAATCTGCGAGGTAGCTTTTTCACAAAGGGTGCTGGGTGTATGTAACGAGCTGCCAGAAGAGGTAGATAAGTCTGGGACTATCCTAATGTTTAAGAGACATTTGGACACGTACATGGATAGGACAGATTTAGATGGATATGGGCCAAACTTGTGTGAGTGGGACTAGTTTAGATGGGGCATGTCGGTCGGTGTGGGCAAGTTGGGCTGAAGGGCTTGTTTCCACACTGCATCATTCTATGACTAAAAAGTGAAGAAGAAAAATGCATGTGGATAAGTACAGCAGATTTGAAAGAGGAGTGAAATGTAAAGGCAGAGAGAGGTATATGGGTGGAAAGGAACATAAGAAATACAATACAATATGCAATACCTTTATTTGTCATTTGAAGCTCACATGAGGTTCAAACGAAATGTAGTTTCTGCAGCCATACAATAAAAGAATCAAAACACACACCAACACTATTCACATAAACATCCATCACAGTGGCTCTCCTCCTCACTGTGATGGAAGGCAAAGTTCTTGTCTCTCCCCTGCACTCCATTTCCCTCCCGAAGTCGAGGTCAAAGCCCCCGGCGGGCGCTAGTCCGCGGCAAATTAAGGCCGCGCCAGGCGTTGCAGGGCCCCCCTCCAGGTCACTCTCAACCCCGCAATTCGGGCGGGAGAAGTCGCCGCTGCTGGTGCCCCAAGGAGGGGGAGTGTGGGCTTGGGCAGATGGGTGAAGGGAAAATAGTCACAAAGTGCTAGACTCAGTGGGTCAGGCAGCATCTGCGGAGAATATGAATAGGCGACGTTTTACAGAGTGCTGGAGTAACTCAGTGGGTCAGGCAGCATCTCTGGAGAACATGGATAGACGGCATGTCACAGAGTGCTGGAGTAACTCAGTGAGTCAGGCAGCATCTCTGGAGAAAAGGTATAGATTATATTTCGGGTCAAGACCGTTCTTCAGTAATATTCATAATGTGACATGCATAGACATTCCTGAATGTTACCCAAACCATCGTGAGCTACTTTGTTACGGTGCTTGCCCTCTCCTATAACATTTCTGCTGCCTTGGGTGATGCAGGACAGGACACAAGCTTTGAGACACGGTGTGAACCTGTTGCCGTCTGTCCCAGCCTGGTAAAAACCTGGATGGAGTGGATGTGGAGAGGATGTTTCCACTAATGGGAGAGTCTAGGACCAGTGGCCACAGCCTCGGAATTAAAAGACATTTCTTTAGGAAGGAATGAGCAGGAATTTCTTAAGTCAGAGGGTGGTGAACTGTGGAATTCATTGCCACAAACAGCTTTGGAGGTCAAGTCAATGGACATTTTTCAGGAGGAGATTGATAGATTCTTCATTGATACGGGTGTCAGAGGTAATGGGGAGGCGGCAGGAGAATGGGTTTGAAAGGGAAAGATAGAGTCATAGAGTGATACAGTGTGGAAACAGGCCCTTCGGCCCAGCATGTCCCATCTGCACTAGTCCCACCTGCCCACGTTTGATCCATATCCCTCCGAACCTGTCCTATCCATGTACCTGTCTAACTGTTTCTCAAATGTTGCGATAGTCCCTGCCTCAACTACCTCCTCTGGCAGCTTGTTCCATACACCGACCACCCTTTGTGTGAAAAACATACCCCACAGAATCCTATTAAATCTGTTGCCCTTCACCTTAAACTTATGTTTATATACCTCTGCTCCTCGATTCACTTACTCTGGGCGAAAGACTCAACCATATCTATTCAAATCATGATTTTATACACCTCTATTAGATCATCCCTCATCTTCCTGTGCTCCATGAAATAGAGTCCCAGCCTACTCAACCTCTCCCTATAGCCCTGGCCCTCTAGTCCTGGCAACATCCTCGTAAATCTTCACTGTACCCTTTCCAGTTTGATGACATCTTTCCTATAACATGGTGCCCAGAACTGAACACAATACTCTGAATGTGGCCTCACCACCTTCTTATGCAACTGCAACATGACCTCCCAACCTCTATACTCAGCCTGATCCGCTGAGTTACTCCAGCACTCTGTGAAACGTCACAGAACAGGGCAAGATTAGCAAATTTGCTGATGACACAGAAGTGACTGGTTTTGCATATAGTGAAGATGGTTGTGAAAGATTGCAGCAGGATCTGGATCCATTAGCCAGGTGGGCAGGGGAATGGTTGATGGTTACATGGTTCCTTGAAGGTCATGTCGCAGGTATATCAGGTGGTCAAAAAGTATTTTGGCACTTTGGCCCTCATCAGTCAGAGTATTGAGTATAGAAGTTGGGAGGTCATGTTGCAGTTGTATAAGACGTTGGTGAGACCGCATTTAAAATATTGTGTTCAGTTCTGGGCACCACGTTATAGGAAAGATGTCAAACTGAAAAGAGTACAGAGATCCACTTCCTGGATCAGTCCAATCAGGGTTGTGTCGTCCGCAAACTTGAGAAGCTTGACATAGGAGTCAGTGAAGGTGCAGTCATTGATGTGGCGAGAGTAGAAGAGAGGGGAGAGTACGCATCTTGCAGTGCTCCTATGCTGAGCGTTTGCGGGTCCGAGATGTGCTTTCCCGCCTCACATGCTGCTTCCTGTCTGTCAGAAAGCTGGTGATCCACCGACAGAGGGGTTCAGGCACAGTCAACTCAGAAAGTTTGGAGCGTAGTAGCTCTGGCACAATGGTGTTGAATGCAGAGCTAAAATCAAAAAACAAAATCCTCGCATAGGTCCCCTGGCGGTCTAGGTGCTGGAGGATGAAGTGCAGGCCCAGATTGACTGCGTCATCCACAGATCTATTGGCCCAATATGCAAAATGCAGATGGTCCAGCAGAGGGATTGTGATATTTTTCAGCTTGGCCAGCACAAGCCTTTCAACGGTCTTCATGACTACAGAGGTCAGTGCGACAAGCCTGTAGTCATTAAGACCAGTAATCCTTACCTTTTTGGGTACAGGGACAATAGTGGAGACTTTGAAGCAGGCAGGGACAGTACATCTTTGCAGGGACTGGTTAAAAATGAGTAATTGGGTGTGAAGTGGTGATTGGAGTGGGGTGGGTGTAGAAGGGCCCAGTCTTTGCAGACTGAGGTCAGGCTGTGAGTGGGTGTGAAGTGTTGGTTGGGGTGGGAAAGGGTCCACTCTTTTCATACTGGAGTCTTGCCTTAAGTAGGTGTGAAGTGGTGAATGGGAAGGAGAGGGTGCAGGGTCCATTCTTTGCAGACTGGGGTCTGGCTGTGTTTGTTGGGGAAGGGGTACCAGGGTTATGTTTCTGATTTTCAAACCTGCAGTAAAACGCATTCAGGTCGTTCGTCAGCTGACGATTGTTCAAAGAGCGGGGGGCTTTCCTCTTACAGCTGGTGATATCTTGTATGCCCTTCCAAACTGAAGAAGAGTCATTAGCTGAGAACTTGCTCCTGAACTTCTCAGAGTACCTTTCCTTGGCAGCTCTGATTCCTATTCTCAGATCTTTATTGATTATGCTATCTTTTAACTCTTTAACGATTAGGCTATCGGCTTAACGCATATTTGCCCCCAACCCACTCCCCCCCCCCCCCCCCCCCCGATCTTGAAATGGAAATGTTACATCTGTATATAATGATCCCATTAAAATGTGTATTCATGTCACAAACCATGCAATTCATATTTTTCAATATTGTTATCAAGGAAAAGAAAGCAGTTCCAATTGTTTGATATTATTTGATATTGTTTAATATTATTCATATGGAGGAGAAAATATAATAGGTCAAAAACATCTTAATTTTGCAATCTCACTAAAGATAATCTCCCTTTCCCTCTCCCCTCCCTCATCTCTCTCTCTCTCCCTCCCTTCCCCTCCCTCCCCCTCCCCCCTCTCACATCCCCCCCCCTCTTTCTGGCGGGGGGGGGAAGATGAAGGTGGCGCGGGCCCAGCATACGGGGGAGATGAAGGTGGCGTGGGCCCAGCGGGGTGGAGGGGGCCCAGTGGGGTGGCGTGGCCCCAGCGGGGGTGGCGTGGGCCCAGCAGGGGTGGCGTGGGCCCAGTGGGTGTCAGCGAGGGTGGCGTGGACCAAGCGGGGTCAGTGGGGGTGGCGTGGGCCCAGCAGGGGAGGCGTGGGCCCAGCAGGGGAGGCGTGGGCCCAGCAGGGGAGGTGGCGTGGGCCCAGCGGGGGAGCATGGGGTGGCGTGGGCCCAGCGGGGTGGGGTGGGTGGGCCCAGCGGCAGTGGCGTGGGTCCAGCGGGTGTGGCGTGGGCCCAGCGGGGGTGTCGTGGGACCCAGCTGGGGGTGGCGTGGACCAAGGGGGGATCAGCGGGGGTGGCGTGGACCCAGTGGGGGGTGGCGTGGACCCAGTGGGGGGGGCATGGACCAAGGGGGGTCAGCAGGGTCAGTGGGGGTGGTGTGGGCCCAGCAGAGGTCAGCGAGGGTTGCGTGGGCCCAGCATGGGTGGCTTGGGCCCAGCATGGGTGGCGTGGGCCCAGCGGGGGTCAGCAGCGGTGGTGTGGAACCAGCGGGGGTGGTGTGGGCCCAGCAGAGGTCAGCGAGGGTGGCGTGGAGCCAGCGGGGGTCAGCGCGTGTGGCGTGGGCTCAGCGGGGGTGGCATGAGCCCAGCGGGGGTGGCGTGGGCCCAGCGGGGGTGGCGTGGGCCCAGCGGGGGTCAGCGGGGGTGGTGTGGGGGGGAGATGGCTTGGGCCCCGGCTGCGGGGGGAGGCGAGGGGAGCAGGCTCCACCACAGTGGTGTTTGGTGCTGGGGTTACAGCCGTTGGGTTCAGATTCAGCCACTCCCGCCCGGCGACGGGAGAACGGAGAACTGGTCATTTCCAAAGTGGAAACGCTGAGTTTTTAAATCCGATTATTTTATGTTTTTTGGGCGATTTTTTCTTAGGAGGAAAAAAATGGGTGTGCGGTCGCACCCAACGCACCCCTCCCTTCGGACGGCCATGCTTGGTACACATGACAATAATAAACTAAACATGTTAAATAGACCCAAAATGCTGGAGGAACTCAGCAGGACAGCATTTCTGGAGAAAAGGAATGGATGATTTTTTGGGTCGACCTCAAACGTCGATCTGAAGAAGGGTCTCGACCTCCAGTCACCCATTCCTTCTCTCCAGAGATGCTGCTGACTTGCTGAGTTACTCCAGCTTTTTGGGTCTACCTTCAGTGTAAAACAACATCGGCAGTTCCTTTTGAAACTAAACATGTATATTGTAACTTCAACCCAGTAAAATATCCCAAAGCAATTCATGGGAGCAGTTCTGTGAATTGCTTGCACATTGGAGACATCTACAGTATTTGCATTTAACTAGCTTGCCCTCGGTTCACATCTTGCCACTTCTCTTTCACACCACATGTACAGTGCAAAGTAAATTCCTCCAACTCAAGACAGACTTGAGTAAACCAGGTAACTGCAAGGAGTCTACAACTGATGGCAAAACAAGAATAATAGCCACAACAACTCATGAATGGGTCATCTTTAATGGGGTAAAGTATTTCAACATGCATCTCTGGAGCATTGTCTGGCCAAAAAATTTAAATATTTGTAATGTTTCATTCACAGAAAATAGTAGATAAAGACAAAGTTCTTAGCTTGGTTGTACTGGTTAACTCCGAAAAATAGGTGCAGGAGTAGGCCATTCAGCCCTTCGAGCCAGCGCGGCCATTCTATAGGATCATGGCTGGTCATCTAAAATCAGTACCCCGTTCCTGCTTTTCCCCCATAGCCCTTAATTCCTTTAGCCCTAAGAGCTAAATCTAACTCTCTCTAGAAAACATCCAGTGAATTGGCCACCATTACCTTCTGTGGCAGAGAATGCCACAGATTCACAACTCTCTGGGTGAAGACGTTTTTCCTCATCTCAGTCCTAAATGGCCTCCCCCTTATTCTTAAACTGTGACCCCTGCTTCTGGACTCTCCCAACATCGGGTACTTTTTCCTGCATCTAGCCTGTCCAATCCTTTAAGAATTTTATATTTTTCTATGATACCCTCTCATCCTTCTAAATTCCAGTGAATACAAGCCCAGTCGATGCATTCTTACATCATATGTCAGTCCTGCCGTCCTGGGAATTAACCTGTTGCACTCCCTCAATAGCAATAATGCCCTTCCTCAAATCAGGAGACCAAAATTGCACACAATACTCCAGGTACGGTCTCACCAGGGCTCTGTACAACTGCAGTAGGACCTCCTTGTTCCTAATCTCAAATCCTCTTGCAATGAAGGCCAACATGCCATTAGCTTTCTTCACTGCCTGCTGTACCTGCATGCTTACTTTCAGTGACTGATGTACAAGCACACCCAGGTCTCGTTGCACCTCTCCTTTTCCTAATCTGACACCATTCAGATAATAATCTGCCTTCCTGTTATTGCCACCAAAGTGGATAACCTCACATTCATCCACATTATACTGCATCTGCTATGCATCTGCCCACTCACCCAACCTATCCAAATCACCCTGCAGCCTCATAGTATCCTCATCGCAGCTCACACTGCCACCCAGCTTTGTGTCATCTGCAAACTTGGAGATGTCACATTTAATTCCCTCCTCTAAATCAATAGACAATAGACAATAGGTACTGGAGTAGGCCATTTGGCCCTTCTAGCCAGCACCACCATTCAATGTGATCATGGCTGATGATCCACAATCAGTACCCCATTCCTGCCTTCTCCCCATATCCCCCTGACTCCGCTATCGTTAAGACTCCTATCTAGCTATCTCTTGAAAGTATCCAGACAACCGGCCAATAGACAAATCGTTGATATATATTGTAAATGACTGGGTTCCCAGCACTGAGCCGTGCGGCACCCCACTAATCATTGCCTGCCATTCTGCAAATGACCCATTAATTCCTACTCTTTGCTTCCTGTTTGCCAACCAATTCTCTATTCATGTCAATCCCTAACTCCAATACCATGTGCTCTAATTTTGCACACTAATCTCTTGTGTGGGACCTTGTCAAAGGCTTTTTGAAAGTCCAGATACACCACATCCACTGGCTCTCCCTTATCCATTCTACTTGTTACGTACTCAAAAAATTCCAGAAGATTAGTCGAGCATGATTTCCTCTTCATAAATCCATGCTGACTTTGACCTGTTTTACAAATGCCCTGCTATAAAATCTTTAACAATCGACTCAAGCATTACACTACCGATGTAAGGCTAACTGGTCTATAATTCCCCATTTTCTCTCTCCCTCCTTTCTTAAAAGTTTCTTACATTGACTACCCTCCA
The DNA here is from genome assembly GCF_028641065.1 of Leucoraja erinaceus. Lineage (NCBI taxonomy): Eukaryota > Metazoa > Chordata > Chondrichthyes > Rajiformes > Rajidae > Leucoraja > Leucoraja erinaceus. The sequence goes on along the minus strand of NC_073377.1, from coordinate 125,649,147 downwards.
GTCCACGGGAACTGATCCAGAGTTGAGAGAACATTGTAAAATGATCATCAATGCATCCACGATACCAAGGGCCACCTCCTTGAGTACTCAGAGATGCAGACCATCAGGCCGTGGGGATTTATCTGCCTTCAGTCCCAACAGTTTACCTAACGCCATTTCCTGACATGTGGATTTCCTTCAGTTCCTCCCTCCCACTAGATCCTCGGTCCCCTATTATTTTTGGGAGATTGTTTGTGTCTTCCTTAGTGAAGACAGATTCAAAGTACTTGTTTAATTGTTCTGCCATTTCCTTGTTGCCCATTATCAATTCACCTTTCTCTGACTGTGAGGGACCTACATTTGTCCACTAATCTTTTCCTTTTCACATATCTGAAGAAGCTTTCAGTCAGTTTTTATATTCCCCGCAAACTTTCTTTCATGCTCTTTCCCCCCCCCCCTCTTAATTAACCCCTTTGTCCTCCTCTGTTGGGTTCTAAATTTCTCCCAGTCCTCCAGTTTGCTGCTTCCACTGGCCAATATATATGCCTTTTCCTTGGATTTAACACTATCCTTGGTTTCTCTTATTAGCCACGGTTGAGCCTCCTTCCCCGTTTTATTTTTTCAACAAACAGGGATGAACAATTTTTGGAGATATTCCATGCAGTCTTTAAATCTTTGCCATTGCATCTCCACAGTCAACCCTTTAAGTATAATTTGCCGGCCTATCCTAGCCAATTCCTGTCTCATACCTTCAAAGTCTCCTTTCTTTAAGTTCAGGACCCTAATCTCTGAATTAATCGTGTCACTCTCCATCCTAATGCAGAATTCCACCATATTATGGTCACTGTTGTCCAAGGGGCTTTGCGCAACATGAGACGAGGAAAAGCTTTTTCACCCAGAGAGTTGTGAATCTGTGGAATTATCTGCCACAGAAGGCAGTGGAGGTCAATTCACTGGATGTTTTCAAGAGAGAGTTAGATTTAGCTCTTAGGGCCAACTGAACCAAGGGATATGGGGAAAAAGCAGGAACAGGATACTGATTTTGGATGATCAGCCATGTTCATATTGAATGGCGGTGCTTGCTCAAAGGGCCAAATGGCCTAATCCTGCACCCTGCTAGATCTGTTTCTATGAGGCACAGAATTACAACCCTGGTCTACAATGTACCCAGTGGCCATAATAGCCTCCCTTGTCGGGAATCTTATACGACCATTATTTACTCTAAAGGGCCTGTCCCATGAGCATGCGACTCCATGCGGCAAGCGCAACCTAACGTGGTCACTTGAACGGCCTGGTCACTTGAGCGACATCGCTCGGGGCTCCGAAAAACTGACCGTGTTCAAAAATTCCGCGCGGCAACGGCCTACCGGCCAGCAGCCGCCTCAGCACTGTACGCACCGCCTCGACGGGCATACGCAGCGTCTTGACACCGTACGTCATGCGCGAACTTCCCGCGGACTTCGCTCGAACTTCACGTCACTCACTCGATCTTACCGCGGCCCCCGGTTCTGGTTTGGTCGCGCTTGCCGCATGCAGGCCGCATGCTCGTGGGACAGGCTCTTAAGGGAAAGTTCATAATTCAGTCTTTGGCCTCTGCCTCGTGAAAGCAGCCAACATAATCCAAGATCACTTGCACCCCATCATTCCATCTCTCACCTCTCTCTTTGGGAAGAAGATACAAAAGTTTGAAAACAACCATCACCTGGTTCAGGAAGAGCTTCCTCCCCGCTGATATCAGACAACTGAATGGACCTCTGATAAACCAAGGGTGGAGTCCTCATTTCATATTGCAGGTTTTGTGGAATGCATTAAAATATTTTTTTGGGGAGTATTAATTTGATTGTTATAGTAGCCAATCCTACAGTCCAATGGCAGACATATGTTATTGCAGTGTGATAACCTGCGAGAGATGTTCCAGCTCATCAAATTGGGTGAGTGATGCGGATCTAGAACAAGTTTAGCTGAGACGACGGCCAATTAGCTGCTTTCAATTAATTCTGCTTTACCATGCACTGAATGGCACAGTGTTGCAGCTCTGCGGGTCAGGCGGCATTTCTGGAGAACATGAATAAGTGATGTTTCAGGATATGACCTTTCTTGTTTTTAGCTTTGGTCACCCTGCTCTTGGAAAGATGTCATTAAGCTGGAAAGAGAGCAGAGAAGGTGTATGAGGGCTTGAGGCGCTAAGCTATCGGGACAGGTCAGGCTGACTAGGACTTTATTTATTGGCATGTAGGAGGATGAGGGGTGATCATATTGAGGTGTATAAAATCATAAGGGGAATATGATAGAACATTATTTATCCCAGGAGGGGAATTGGTCATAAAACGCAAATTACATGAAACATGAAATTAAAGTGACGAGTGGAAAAGATTGGGGATGTGCAAAGATTGGGGAGTGAAGTCAGTCAGGCTACCCCACGACAGAAGGGGGAGGAGTTGTACAGTTTGATAGCCACAGGGAAGAAGGGCCTCCTGTGGCGTTCTGCCCTGCATCTTGGAGGAACCATTCTGGTGCTGAATGTACTTCTCAGGTTAACCATGGAGGGGGTGAGCTGTATTGTCCAAGATGCTCCGCAGATAGGGTGGCATCTTGTATACAGAGTGGTGGAAGCGCGTACTAGAGGGCAGAGAGTTAAAGTAAGAAGGAAAAGATTTAGAGGAATCAAAGGGGCAACTATTTCACACAGAGGTTGATGCATATCTTGAACGAGCTGCCAGATGAAGTATTTGAGGCAGGTACCATATCAACGTTTAAAAGATATTTGGACAGGTACGTGGAGAGGAAAGGTTTAGAGGGATATGGGCCAGGTGTGGGCAAATAGAACTAGTGTAGATGTGGCATCTTGATTGTCATGGTTGGTTGGGCTGAAGGGCTTAATTCTATGAGTCTCTAACACCCAAATATATATATAGGGCATCACCATCGAGGCCTGTGCCCAATGCCCACTGCTGATTGCCCGAGATGATAACATGCATTTACGAGCAACGTTCCCAGAGAGATGGCGACAGAGACGGCCAGAGGAGACCAGTGCCCGTGAGCATCGGAAATGCCCCAAGGGTTCCTGCAGCAGGAAGCGCCCTGGCTGTGGGATGCGAGATGGTTCGAGGTGTTGATGGATTGAGCCGGGGGGATCGCATGGATCAGGTGATGTTGGAGGCTCCACAGAGGTCTGACCAGCGCGCAGATTGAAAGCAGCCTGCAGCAGCACGGAGTGACGGTGAGGGACACTGACAGCCTCGCCAGCCGGGCCAGGCCGGGACAGGCCAGGCCAGGCCCTACATCACCATTCCAGAGCTGCCAGGATAATGGGCTTTTAAGGCCTGCATAAGACAGGATATTTTTAAGAACTTGATACTTAAGATTGTACTCGCAACGAGAAGACTGCATGGGAGCTACCTCGAAAGAAATCTACTATTATTACACTATAATCATTGTACTCTTGTATTTGTGTGCGATTGTGCTTATGTACAATATGATTTTACTAGATTGTATACAGAAGATACTAGATTGTATACAAAACTATAAACCACTGTTGACTATTAATTTAACTGCTGTAGTGCATGTAGTGAAGATACTCCCAGTGAGGTTGGCATGGATTTCAGGATCCATACCCAGTGCCAATGAAGGACTTGTGGTGTACAATGTATTTATCAGGTGTGACTTGATGGTATGTTACTTGTTCCCATACACTTGCTGCCATGGTTTTTCCCATTGATATACTGTAGGTCAATTACTGGTGAGAGGTTCCAAAGTAACCTGGGCAGGTGTTGGATTGGTGGTAAATCAAGCAGGGTTTGGGGCCTAGAATGGTGAGTCACTTGCGGCAGGATGCCCAGCCTCCATCCAGCCTGCTCCTGGAACCATTGCATTTACATCAGGTTAACTCATGGTGAAGATATCAGGCCCTTGGACAAATATCAAGCAATTTGTAGGTCTCTGCCAACAGATGTCTCTGCTTTTGTTGTCAGTCTGAAGAAGGTTCCTGACTTGCTAAGGTCACCTATCCAGTTACTGCCTGACCCAGTTACTCCAGCACTTTGTGTCTTTTTAAAAGTCTACTGCTCCCATCTTTCAAGCAGTTAACAACTCTAATCGAAGGGGTATCGTGTTCCCGGCTGACTCTTGCACCAATTTTACCGTTCCAAAAAGTAAAAGCAAAATCAACTCCACTGCTACTGCAAACTCTTTCCTCCAACAGGAACGTGAACCATTGGCTATCAATTTACTGAATCTCCCTTTCTTATCTGCAGATGGCAGTGTTTAACTATATTGTCATCTTAATATGAACTTTGACCAGAATATACGTAATACAATATGTCAGTTCCATATCTCCCGTCAACATTTGGAATGGTACTAATAATAGACCAAATATGTTTGCAGAAGCCAGGTCGTTTTTATTTAAACGGAAGGAAAATACATGACTTATAATGTAATGAGTAAATGACAAAATAATGGATTATTCTGATAGTCATAGGAAGAGATTCTGCTGTTCTTGCTACATTGTACAATTGTGATGAAGCAAATCCTCGTTTGGCAGTGAGCCATCCTGGAGCCAACAACACTGGAGCAACCAGGCACATTCTTGCAAAGCAATAATTTGCTTAAAATTGGCAAGCCACAGGTGCTTGAACAGACTAGTTAATGGGACAGATGCAGCCACAATGGGGTTTCCGATGTTCACACTGGTGTGAAGGAAAAGAAAGAAAATAGGCATCGAAATTGAACAATAGATTGCCACATATGCTTCAAAAATATTATTTTGCAATGGCAAATCATTTACATAATTATCTGAATGGTCCATCGAGCTCATCCATTAGGTTTTGAATCCAACGCTAGGTCTGACTAGTTGTTGTAGGAAGGAACTGTAGATGCTGGTTTAAACCAAAGATAGACACAAAATGCTGGAGTAACTCAGCAGGACAGGCAGCCTCTCTGGATACAAGAAATGGGTGACCCTTCCTCAGAGATCTCGATCCGAAACGTCACCCATTCCTTCTATCTAGAGATGCCATCTGTCCCGTTGAGTTACTCCAGCATTTTGTGTCTATCTAGGCCTGAGATGATTTTCCAGCCCATTCCTTAACACTTTCTGGCAAATCTAACCCTTACAGTTGACTCTGACAGTTCCAATAGTGGAGCTCCAAATCCATCTCTGGTCCCTGAATCTTTCAACGTGCTTCAGATTCATGATTTTTATTTTTCCCCCCAATGGCTGACCTATGATGGAATGGACACCAATAAATAACCACATTGCAGGCTCCAGAATTTGTGGGTCCAAGACAAGAATAATATCAGGGTGCAATAGGTCACATCCTCATATGTAGCATGACCACAACACACATAAATAATCTCAATTGGTAAGTGGGGACAGGAAGGTTGCGATTAAAATCATTTCAACTCGTTACACACATTGCACAGGTTGACAGTGAAATAGAACAATGGTTTGAATGAAAACTATATTTGTGCTCACTTGGTTAAAAACAATACCTAAATTAAACTCTTGACAGTGTAGGTCACTGAATTAGTTGGCAGTCTCAGCAATTCCTAGGTACATTTAGCAGTCCTGCAACCAGGGGCATCTATCATGCTAAGGATATTTGACATTTACTTTTAACTTCTAACTAAATTATTTCAGTAACATTAGAAGCTCAGAAACCTCTGTAATTTACTCTCCCATTTGCAAGGGTGTCCCTTTCCCCCCAGACTGGGAACCACAGAAATTAACTATTTTTCTTTGGTTTCTTCACACAGATTTATCTCAAGAAACCTGATTGTATTATTGTGCTTGACCTTTTAATTAGCAGTAAAAGTTGGTTATTATGAAACTGCAAGAGATGGACATCAAAAACTTTATTGCACTTTTACCCTTACCTTTTGAGAAGACACAGGAGCTTCCATAAAGCGCAGACATCCAGACCTAAGAATAGCTTCTTCCTCCTCTGCTATCAGACACTTGAACCAATTGCCTCTTTCATAAGATCTTCCCACTTACTCTTTACCTCACTCGGTTTTTCAGTTATTGTACATTTGTTTGTTTTTTGCACAACTTCAGATTGCACTGCAAGCTTTGCAACATTCTACACCTTTGCATTTGTTGCTGTATGTTTTGCTGCATCTATCATTGCCATATATTATTGCACTCTGGTTATATGATAATAAACTAATTTAATTTAAATAAAATTAAACCAATACATTTTTAAAAGGTGCGAATGTTACTTGGGTAAAACACAATTTGCATATTATCCTTAGTGATTAATTCTTTTCCCTGAACAATTGTTTTTTTCTGAGTAAAACTGTTCCAAAGGTCATGAACAGGAATGATCAAAGTGCACCTACCTGAGTAAGACTGTTCATAAATGATTCTTTTATAACAACATTTAGACCAGTTTAAGATTTTGCTTTTCTCCCAGGATAAACCAAAGACGTATTTATCAGGAGAAAAGCAATATTGAAATATGTCAGGCCTAATACACGACAAAGGAGGACAATTTCCAGGACAAGGGGTCACAGCTTAAGGATAAGGGGGAAATCCTTTAAAACCGAGATGAGAAGAACTTTTTTCACACACAGAGTGGTGAATCTCTGGAACTCTCTGCCACAGAGGGTAGTTGAGGCCAATTCATTGGCTATATTTAAGAGGGAGTTAGATGTGGCCCTTGTGGCTAAGGGGATCAGGGGATATGGAGAGAAGGCAGGTACGGGATACTGAGTTAGATGATCAGCCATGATCATATTGAATGGCGGTGCAGGCTCGAAGGGCCGAATGGCCTACTCCTGCACCTAATTTCTATGTTTCTAATTCTATTCTCTTCTGGAGGGCATTTGGCCTGTTCAGTAAATACTAGTTCTCAGAGCAGTGCAAGCTCAGTGCAATACTAGTTCTCAGAGCCCCCCTCCCCCCCCCCCCCCCCCCTTCCCCACAATCCTGCCCCTGATTCTCCTGTCACTCACTGACAGGAGGGGTATTTTTAGGAGGCACAGCAACGACTGTTCTTCCTGAGGACATTAAAAAATACTGGTCTGCCCCAACAGCTGCTGACAACCTTCTACCGCTTTTTCACATCCTCCCATCTGGCAGAGGTACATTATCCTCAGCTGCAAAACCAGCAGGATGCTCCTCAGCTTCTTCCCACAGGCTATAAGACTGTTAAATGAACTTTCCCCCCTGCCAAGTATCGCGACTGCAGCAGAGCCACTGTTGTGCCCTGCCGTCGAACTGCCTACAAAGAGCATATTAACGTATGGCATCTCTGTGTGGTATCTCAACAACACGGAGGCGGAGAGGAGAGCTCTTCAGCGCGTCGTCCACAGAGCGCCGAAGATCATTGGGACACAGCTACCAGCCTTGGAGGGCATCTACCACACACGGTGCCTCAGGAAGGCCATCAGCATCCATAAAGACTCCTCACACCCTTGTAATGGACTGTTCGAACTACTCCCCTCCGGCAAACGTTACAAGGCCTTCTACGCCCGTACCTCCAGACTCAGGAACAGCTTCATTCCCAGAGCTATAGTGGCTCTGAACCGGCCCTGCTGAGTGCCCCCCATCACCGATGGACTGTCTCCCTCGGATGGTCACGTCGCACAGACACATCTGCACTTTAGTCTGTTTGAACTGTTTTGATTATCTTACTGTTGTAATGTTCATCTTACAAACCATGTTCTCGGGGTATCTAAATTTAAATTTTATTAGTTATTTAAGTTATGACATCGGATGGAAGCTGCATACCAAATCTCGTTGCACTTATGTGCAATGACAATAAAATATATTATTATTATTATTATCAATCCCATTCCTTGATTTCTTTCTTTGTAATATATTCTTTCAAATATATGCCCAACGATTCACGTCCCCCCCCCCCCCCCCCCCCCCCCCAACACAACAATCCTGCCCCTGATTCTCCTGTCACTCACTGACAGGAGGGGTATTTTTAGGAGGCAATTAGCAGGTTTTCAGGATATGTGTGGAACAGCAGCTTCTATGGCAAAAACAAACAATTGCAACAGGGATAATGAAAATAAAACATAGGACGGTACTCTAGACTATGTCCCCGATTTCCAGTTTGAGGTCCTTTAAGACCCTTAAATAATTGACTCAACATTCAATAACTTTTGACACGTTACATATGAATTTTTTTTTCTAATTTCAATCCAAACATCCAGCATTTAGGCAGTCCCTCTCATTATTTATGGAGGTGATGGAATTAAATGTCTTTCAATTGGCATTTTGATTTCTCCAGGGAATCAGTTGCTGGAGAATCCCTGGGGATATTCCAGGCACAAAAGCAGTGACGTGCCAGATCACATGCATGCTAAATTGCTCTCCTACATGCTGGGAGATACTGATAGCAAAACTAACATCTGTGAAAACAAGTGTACAGTCAAAACATGACCTGAACATGACTGCACTGAAAGGTCCCAATGTGGATCAACAACTAAGCCACTGCTTTTGGGCCCATCCTTCTCCAGGGAAAATCCACAAAAATCTGGACTGACGTTCCAGGCAATAACTTTCCTATGTCCTTGTCCCTCAATCAGGTATTCCATTTGGTCAGAAAACATGTCTAACTCACAACAAACTCCAATTAATAATCTCCGTTCTATTTGATAAACTTAACACCAGTTCCAAGGTGGTTCAACACCGTTATGTTTTGCTTTACAGATGTTAAAATGAGAGCCCACTTATTCAATCAAGAAACGCTCTCATGAAAAGGCACAAGTGCTGGAGTAACTCTGAGTCAAGCAGCATCTCTGGAAAAAATGGATAGGTGACGTTTCAGGTCAGAACCCTTAATTAGTGTGCAGTCCTTAGAGTGGATCCAAAACGCTGCCTATCCATGTTCTCCAGAGATTCCGCATGACCCACTGAGTTATTCCAGCACTGTCTTTTTTTGTAAACCTGCATCTGCAGTTCTTGGTGTCTAACTTTTAACACTCTCAGGATCCTGTAATGAAAAATTGTACCATTTACCCCTCAATCAGCATCACAAAAATGAATTCTTGTTTGATATTAATGTGCATCTTTGATGTTTGCTGTGTGAATATTGGATACTGAACTCCAGCATTAATAACCATGTTGAAAAATACTTCATTTGTTGTAGCGTTTTGGACATTCTGATTAGAGAAAGTCAGTACACCAATTAGGCTCTATTTGGAAAAGAGGCAGAAAACAAAATCATTCTAAAGATTCAATTCACAAAACCAGATGAAGAAATTACACCATATAGATTTGGGACTTAAAAAAAAACTTCTGGTGAAATACTAGTGATAACAAGGCATCAGTTCACCAAATAGAACAAAGATTGTTAATTGTAGGTATGTTACAATACTTACCTACAGCAGCGCTGCAATTCTGCCACTGGCTGTGTGCGCGATATTGGCGCGTTTGATGGGGGGGGGGGGGGGGGGGGGGGGGGGGGGGGGGGGGGGTTAAAAACGCGTTTTTTTTCCGACCTGGTCCTGGATTATATTTTGTTGGAGTGCAAGATTTTGCTAAAGAATCGTTCCGACGGCCGCCCTGTGTGTTTTTAAAAAAAATTCACCCGACAAGTTAATCGTTGGAGTGATTTTAAAATCAGCTTCTTAAGCCGTCAACGCCGACAACGGGGACAGATTTTATGTAGGAGACAGGTAAAAGAAAGTAGTTTATTTTTATGTATAAAAGTGTTTCTTAAGATGCATTTAATTCACATTTTAAGTTGGGAAACGGTGATATTTTCCCCCGAAGAACCAGCAGTGTATTTGCTGCCGATATGGGGACTAAAATCACCGCGCTCAGCGTTCCAAATGATCGTGTTCCAGAAAAACCCACTCGCAAGCTGATTTAAATGGCCATTCATTTACAGGTATTAAACATTAAATTCCTTCCATTTGGCCTATAAACCCATGACAATGAGATTTAAAAATTATGGTATATTGTGAATTTTTGTGTGAATGTTATTTGGACACTTAGGCTATTTAAAAATGTTAATCTATTCTTAAGAAATGAATAGATGTTTAGATCTAGTAATTGAATTTTGTAATAAGTAAAGAGTAGGAGTAAACGGGTCCTTTTCACAATGGCGGGCAGTGACAAGTGGGGTACCGCAAGGCTCAGTGCTGGGACCCCAGCTATTTACAATATATATTAATGATCTGGATGAGGGAATTGAAGGCAATATGTCCAAGTTTGCGGATGACACTAAGCTGGGGGGCAGTGTTAGCTGTGAGGAGGATGCTAGGAGACTGCAAGGTGACTTGGATAGGTTGGGTGAGTGGGCAAATGTTTGGCAGGTGCAGTATAATGTGGATAAATGTGAGGTTATCCATTTTGGTGGCAAAAACAGGAAAGCAGACTATTATCTAAATGGTGGCCGATTAGGAAAAGGGGAGATGCAGCGAAACCTGGGTGTCATGGTACACCAGTCATTGAAAGTAGGCATGCAAGTGCAGCAGGCAGTGAAGAAAGCGAATGGTATGTTGGCTTTCATAGCAAAAGGATTTGAGTATAGGAGCAGGGAGATTCTACTGCAGTTGTACAGGGTCTTGGTGAGACCACACCTGGAGTATTGAGTACAGTTTTGGTCTCCAAATCTGAGGAAGGATATTATTGCCATAGAGGGAGTGCAGAGACGGGTCACCAGACTGATTCCTGGGATGTCAGGACTGTCTTATGAAGAAAGACTGGATAGACTTGGTTTATACTCTCTAGAATTTAGGAGATTAAGAGGGGATCTTATAGAAACTTACAAAATTCTTAAGGGGTTGGACAGGCTAGATGCAGGAAGATTGTTCCCGATGTTGGGGAAGTCCAGGACAAGGGGTCACAGCTTAAGGATAAGGGGGAAATCCTTTAAAACCGAGATGAGAAAAACTTTTTTCACACAGAGAGTGGTGAATCTCTGGATCTCTCTGCCACAGAGGGTAGTTGAGGCCAGTTCATTGGCTATATTTAAGAGGGAGTTAGATGTGGCCCTTGTGGCTAAAGGGATCGGAGGGTATGGAGAGAAGGAAGGTACGGGATACTGAGTTGGATGATCAGCCATGATCATATTGAATGGCGGTGCAGGCTCGAAGGGCCGAATGGCCTACTCCTGCACCTAATTTCTATGTTTCTATGTAATTAGCTACAATTAGGTAACTAAGTAATTATATGCTTTAATTTCAAGTCATCTAAGTAAGATTGTTTCATATTTGTTTCAGAATGCTTCAATCTATAAAAACTGAATATTTCTTTCAGTTCTCTTAATTTTTAAGAAAGTTATGGGCTTTTGACTGTTCTCGATCACAGCTTTTGTGTTAAGTCAATGAAAAAGCAATAGGGACCAAGATGCTAATTTCCGAGTATGAAAATGGCCATAACTTTTTTAATACTGAAGATGAAGTGAATTAGGTGTCAAATTAAACTGCTTTTTATGCTTTATCTGATGGGATAAATTAAAGACTTGATTTTTTAAATCTCAAAATTTTGCAACATTGCTATTAACCATATAACAATTACAGCACGGAAACAGGCCATCTCGACCCTTCTAGTCCGTGCCGAACACATAATCTCCCCTAGTCCCATACACCTGCGCTCAGACCATAAACCTCCATTCCCTTCCCATCCATATAACTATCCAATTTATTTTTAAATGATAAAAATGAACCTGCCTCCACCACCTTCACTGGAAGCTCATTCCACACAGCTACCACTCTCTGAGTAAAGAAGTTCCCCCTCATGTTACCCCTACACTTCAGTCCCTTAATTCTCAAGCCATGTCCCCTTGTTTGAATCTTCCCTACTCTCAGTGGGAAAAGCTTTTCCACGTCAACTCTGTCTATCCCTCTCATCATTTTAAAAACCTCTATCAAGTCCCCCCTTAACCTTCTGCGCTCCAAAGAATAAAGCCCTAACTTGTTCAACCTTTCTCTGTAACTTAGTTGCTGAAACCCAGGCAACATTCTAGTAAATCTCCTCTGTACTCTCTCTATTTTGTTGACATCCTTCCTATAATTAGGCGACCAAAATTGTACACCATACTCCAGAATTGGCCTCACCAATGCATTGTACAATTTTAACATTACATCCCAACTTCTATACTCAATGCTCTGATTTATAAAGGCCAGCACACCAAAAGCTTTCTTTACCACCCTATCTACATGAGATTCCACCTTCAGGGAACTGTGCACAGTTATTCCTAGATCCCTCTGTTCAACTGCATTCCTCAATTCCCTACCATTTACCACGTACGTCCTATTTTGATTTGTCCCTTGGAGCTTGGAAATTGTGGAGGGAATTAGGCACATATTCTGACCAATTGAACTTTACTGAGGCCAAATGACAGCAAATGTATCACAATAGAGATGTTAAATGAGTTTCCAGATTCATACAATGAGTAGATGGCAGACCCATAGGGGACTGCCAATGACCCCTTGGAAATGAAGAACACCTCTACTTCCTTGTGTATCCCAGGCAGTTCAGCAGCAGAAAATCACGGTGCAGCATCTACGATGGAACGCCTACTGATTCTCAGGGCTACTTTCAAAAGAGCAAGCTTGAGAAGTGGAGTGGGGTCTATCCATTGTTCATGCCGAGGCAGAGGTTTGGGGGCTGCAGGGAAATGGCGTGGGAGGCTCTGAAGCAAATAGGTGGCGCCATTCCTTTTAAGCTTGAAAATTATCCTTAAATTTAGATCAGCCTTTATTTAGAAGGATACGGTGACTGGTAACATAGTATTAACTGTTATCATTCCCCCGACTGACTCCTGACTACATAAGCTCCTTGTTTTCCTGGCAATAAGATGCCTGTTTATCAGAATGATGCAGCTGGTGCTCGGGGAGATGGGGAGCAGCAACACTGGAAATAAAAAGATCAGCAATGCTGCTTTAAAACAAGGTCATTGAATTCAGCAAAGCTCCAAATTCATCTGGCATCAGAGGTAGTTTTTTTACAAAGCAGCTCCAATTGGGTGAGCTTCACCACATTTCGCCCCATTTGTTTGGAGAGCCGTGGCTCTTTAAGACTTTTTAAAAACATAGAAAATGTGCATGCCTTTAAATGCATTTTTAATTTAAAAAGCTTTAAAATCAAAAGAAAATAAGGCAACAACCCGAGCTGTAATATCTAGCAGTATTGTTTCATTCCCAGATTAAACTATTTCAGAGGCATTCCCCACCACGTTTCATTCACTGAGATTTTCCAGTTGAATCAACATAATTATATATTGATGCAGTTGAAGCATTCATGCCAATCTAAAGCTAAACAAACCTGATTCTGTTTCACACATAGCAATCACATTGGAAAAATGTTACCATTCTTCGCTGAAATTCATGGCAAAAAAACTCTCCCTCGTCAGTCTGTTCAGCTTAGAATAATGCTCCCTATAATGTTGTGGAAAATCATTACATAGCAGCTTCAGCCTTCAGCAGATGTCATGCAAACAGATTTTGTTGCATTTTTCCAAGAGAAACTGTTAAATGGGTCCACAATTAACAGAGATGCATTTTACCCATCAGCTAATGCTCCTTTTAGTGCAATCCACTCGTTCTCGAGGTGCCCCCCAACTTTGTTTTGTTGGATGATGGATTCCTGAGGCAAAGACTAGACATATTGAGGCAGAAGATCTCAGCAAGGCTGTTCAGATGTGATGACTGTCAGATGCAAGTTCCCAACTCCCAGGCTTCAAATTTATACACTGCAGTCATAGGTATCATCTTCTTCCACTATAATATATGATGTAGTATGTTCCTTTATAATAACCACAGGTGCACATTGTTTGACATGGTGTGCCAAATAGCCTCTTTCCATGGGTAAAAATATACTTTAAATGCATTTCATTCTGTGATACGAAACATAGAAAATAGGTGCAGGACTGCACCTGCACTGCCATTCATTGTGATCATCCACAATCAGTAATCCGTGCCTGCCTTCTCCCCATATCCTTTGATTCCTCTAGCCTCAAGAGCTCTATCTAACTCCCATTTAAATTAATCCAGTGAATTGGCCTCTACTGCCTTCTGTGGCAGAGAATTCCACAAATTCACAACTCTAGGTGAAAAGGTTTTTTCTCATCTCAGTTTTAAATGGCCTCCACTTTATTTCCTAGCCTGTGGCCCCTGGTTCTGGACCCCCCCCCCATCATTGGGAACATTTTTCCTGCATCTAGCTTGTCCAGTCCTTTAAAAAAATTATACATTTCTATAACATCCCCTCTCATCCTAAATTCCAGTGAATACATGCCCAGTCTTCAAATCTTTCCTCATATGACAGTCCCACCATCCCGGGGATTAACCTCGTGAACCTATGCTGCACTGCCCCAATAGGAAGGATGTCCTTCCTCAAATTAGACCAAAGCTGCACACAATATGGTGGCACTCTGTACTGCAATGCTGAAATGGCCAAACTCTCTCTGAACCCACGACCACAGCATCTCGTGCTGACTGGTGATATTTAGCAAAAACACACCCAGCCTTGGCTCCAAGATTACTTTCAGCACATAAATTTAAAGCTTTTGCTTAAGGCGACTTCCAGAACGTCTGTGAATTTCGTCTCGAAGAAATGAAAAAATTAAAAATTAATGAAGACAAAACATTTCTCTATATCCATCTTTATTCAGATATTTTAGGAAAAACTCTTATTTACATTCAAAGGGAAATCTAACACTCTGTATTTGGTACACATTCTTTTATAATCTCGTGACCTTACTTATGCCCAGGACTGAAGTAAATTAAACATTAATAGGGTGTGGAACATTGCTAAAATTACAGTCGGGCTTTTTAAAACACTAGTTCAAATTTGAAATGGTGTCAATTATATGCCAGAGTGAACAGTTAAAATATGTGAAAATAACTTCCAGTGCCAACAAAATCCAGAAATAATGTAATACATCACATTGCAGTCACAATGAAGTGATCTGTCAAAACAGAGTTATACATTTAAATCTGTACAATTTGAAATAGCTAAATTGAGACTTATATACATATATTAATTGCATTGTTTGTTACCAAGTGCCTCAAACCTTATGAAATTCATGAAAGAATTCTCAGCTCAACTACCACACCCCATAAAGGGGATATTTCACAATTAATTATTTCAAAGGTAACTGTGCAAATATTCAATTATTGCAGCATTCAATTATTCTTCACACTACCAAAATAAATCTTCACCTGCATGATGAATCACATCTATAAAAAAGCATTGTATGATGAGAGTACTGCACACAAAAAACTGAAGATGAAGTAGACTAACGAGTACCAGTTAAAGACATTTTACACAAGTGCAAATTTGTGTAAAATGAGTTAACAAGAGTGCTGATATGATATTTACAACTCCTAGAGCAATCAACAGCTAAGGACTGGATAGTTCACTTTTGCAAAAGCCACTGGGATGATTATCTTGTGAAGTGGTCAACACTGGCCAGAGCTTTCCACAGCATAAATGCAGTTATTAATGTGACGTAACTGCTGAATTTACACGATACCAGAATAAAATACATTCACAGTCATTGTAATCGTACATTTCTTTTGATTCATTGTATTTTAAAATGGCAAAATGTGGAATCTCTTTCTGTAATCAAATTAGGTTTTCAAATATTGTAACAGTCATGAACATTCGACATCCCGAGTTGAAGGATAATTGATCTTCAAAGGGATGCTGTCTCCATTGTACGCTTGATTTTTAGAGACATTCCACACATCAATGCACTCAAGAGCACGCACAACAACCATACAAAATGGAACAAGCTAGAACACCACTGTTATCAAATTTGGTACTATGGGCAGTCCCTATTCCACAGAAAAAATTCAAATCACACACAAACATTTTCTGGTCCTGGGATAGATATTCCATCTCTGCTTATAAACCTCAGAACAACCAATCGTGAGATAAAGTTGGAACAATGTTTGAGGTTAAGTGGGAATGAATATATTGGAAGTGTTTTACAAGTTGATCTAATATCCCTGAAATCAGGCTAATTTGACAGATTGGAATAAAATCCAAATACAATTTTCAGTTCAAATATTTGGTGCTAGTTCTATCAAATGAGGATGTTACTCAGCAACTATCCTGATAAACAAATTGCACACCACCAATTCAGTAACTGGCTGCAACATCAACAATGGTAACACATTCCAGTATCAAAGATTCCGTAGAATCAAGGCTGAAATCAGAACTGCCTTAGATGACTTTTTGTTGACCAGTTATCTCATTGTCAAAATAAACTTATGTTTGTTGAACAGATTCCAGAATTGTAGATTCAAACAATTGTTTGCATAGAATCAGCTTTCTCTGCAGGCTGGTGGTGGGGCTGCTACAGCTAGATATGGAAACATGAAGAAAAGCGCTTAGCACTCCAAATAGACCCTGCTGAGATCCCAGAATGGAAAATATGTATAGGACTGGATGGTAATGATGTGCAGTGATAGAAAAGTCACCCTGGGTTAAAGCTCAAGATGAAAAGTGTGCATGTGTATGCACAGTGCCAAGTTGATTGTAACCAAACTCCAAAATTCCCAAGTTTTATATCATATTCTTATTTTTCCAAAAGGACGATAGGAAAGTGCAAGTATCAGGTCACGAGCCGTACATGAGATCAAGCAGCTATGAAAAAGCAAGTTAATATTTTAGCCTCTTTTTAAACTTCTGGTGGTTGGATGAAGCTATTTACTTTCACAGAGAAAAATGCCCTGAGCTAAAGATTACCAAGAAATATATCACACATTTATAAGTACACAGACACCGAGTTCCCTCTTCTGCCTGCAAACAGCAATTCCTCCTTACTATAAAGACAGTGTTTAACCCATTGACAAATGTTTTAATTGTCATATTCACTGATCACAATACAGCAATGCCAGAGTTATTGTGAAAATGTTATAACGAAGTAGAAATTGTATTACATTTTGTTGTCTATAAACTTATTTTGCTGCTAAGATCATATTGTTCTATTACTCTCGAATCCGCACAGGTAGCACCAAAATGACAGCAGCTCTACTTCAAATGCAAAGCTTATGAGAACAAAAATAGTGGTATTATTCTAAACAGCTTGTGATGAATGGATGCAGCCATAGTGCTGTTGCATTTATAAGTCAAGAACAGCAGAGTTAGGTCAAATATAAGGAAGCATACAATTCTACAATTATATGCAAAATAAGATGTAATTTTGGTGTATGTAAACGGATAACTGCAAAAGTGTTAAAAATAAAAACTAGCCTGAAGTTGGATGCATCGGTTATATTAAGCATTAATTAATGTGTTGGGAATAAGGTTTATGGTTTAAGTTTAATGTTACCCAGATTTTTTGAATAAGTAGTATGGAGAAAAAAGGCAGCAAAGATGAAAGATAAACTAGACTGCCACATTTAGTGATCACTTCCATTGTTTGGACATGGAAGGTTTAGATATCATATTTGACAAATATGAGAATATACTTAACAGTATGTTGTGAATTAGGTATAGTTGACGTGCAATAAATATTTTATTTAGAAATATTATTGGGATTAAAATAAAACAACTGCCTATGATACATAGGAGAAGAGGCTGTGCAAAAATCTTAAGGCTGCATCCATAATTTCAATTATATAAGAATATTCTTTTAAGGCTTACTCCAGTGTTAGTATCAAATAACACGATGTTGTAAATCGCAGTAAGAAACCCATCACTGTGACATACAAAGTCTTATTTCCATTTTTTGAGTCTAACACTCAATTGACTACAACATGGCTTCAAACATTCATATATACAGGTCATCGCTTCATAGCAGGACTTCCTTTATCCAGCTCCCTTGTATCTTTTTGCAATGCTGAGAGTATCTGAAAATGCAAGAAAACATTTAGTTAGACATGAAAAACAAAGCAATACATCACAATTTTAATTAAGGTTAGATCTTCACTCATAGGGCTGCAAAGGTAATAATAATAAATTTTATTTATGGGCGCCTTTCAAGAGTCTCAAGGACACCTTACAAAAATTTAGCAAGTAGAGGAAAAACATGTAAGGGGAATGAAATAAATAGTAGAGACATGACTAGTACACAAATTAAAGACAGAATTCAATTCAAAACACAATATGAGGCAATTCAAGCACAGATGAAAAGGGAGGGGGACGTGGGGCTAAGGATAGGCAGAGGTGAAGAGATGGGTCTTGAGGCGGGACTGGAAGATGGTGAGGGACACGGATTTGCGGATCAGTTGGGGGAGGGAGTTCCAGAGCCTGGGAGCTGCCCTGGAGAAGGCTCTGCCCCCAAAACTGCGGAGGTTGGACTTGTGGATGGAGAGGAGACCGGCTGATGTGGATCTGAGGGACCGTGAGGGTTGGTAGGGGGAGAGGAGGTCAGTGAGATATGGGGGGGGCCAGATGGTGGAGGGCTTTGTAGGTGATCCAGTGGGAGATGGGAAGCCAGTGACGTTGTTTGAGGACTGGAGTGATGTGATGCCAGGATTTGGTGTGGGTGATGAGTCGGGCGGCTGCGTTCTGAACCAGTTGGAGTCGGTTGATGTAGGTGGAGCTGATGCCAAGGAGAAGTGAGTTGCAGTAGTCCAGTCGGGAGGAGATGAAGGCATTGATGAGTCTTTCAGCAGCGGGAGGTGTGAGAGAGGGTCTGAGTTTGGCGATGTTGCGGAGGTGAAAGAAGGTTTTAATGACATGGCGGATGTGAAGCTCAAGGGAGAGGGTGGAATCAAAGATCACGCCAAGGTTGCAGGCCTGGGGAGATGGGGAGACAGTGGTGCCGTCGATGGTGAGAGTGGGGTTATTGATTTTGCTGAGTGTGGATTTGGAGCCTAGGTAGGCATATCAATTGGATTTTTTCAAACTGCAACAAAGGGTGGCATGGTGGCGCAGCGCCAGAGACCCGAGTTGGATCCTGACCACTGGTCGGCACGGGGTTCGTATGCTCTCCCCCTGACATGCGTGGTTTTCTCCAGGATTTCCGGTTTCCTCTCACACACCAACAACATAGATTTGTAGGCTAATTGGCGTGGTGAAATTGTCCCCAGTATCTGTTGCATTGTATTAATGTGCGGGGATTATTGGTCAGCACGGACTCGGTGGGCCAAAGTGCTTGTTTCTCCAAGTTAAACTACATGGAAGCCTGCAATTATGAATGAGAATTTTGCCAGAAGAATAGATATTTCATGCCTATTTACTGCAAAAGTAAAGTGACCAAATGTGGTCAAACCATATTGTGCAATGATAAAACATGGAACAGTCGTACTGATGTACCAATTAATATCACTACAAGAATCAGTACATTTCCACTGCCTAAAGCTTTCTCAGGATCTTGATTGTCATGAATGTTAAAGTCAATATACATTTTTACCACAAGGGCCAGTTAGGTGTGCTTATCAGCATACTGATTCCCAGTTAAATCTTTGGCAGCATGCTGAACTCCAAGTCAAAACACAAAGATAACCCATTTAAAAAAATAACACAAATCTGTTCACAGACAGGAAGTGATTCTGTGCCCTTTACTCCAGTATGCTTTAATCTCAAAATCCAACAAGCGTTTCCTGTGTTTCACTTTCCACTCAATACGTTCATGAATTTACTGGGCTGGATAAGTAGGAGGAAGAGGCCTTTCGCCATCAAGGCTGTTCTGCCACTCGTTAACATCGAGACTCATCTTCTACCTCAGTGCCACCTTGCAG